>NC_054712.1:57430962-57715972 GCF_016097555.1 Gigantopelta aegis | reverse complement strand
TGGTTATGTCATCCGCGATCATCAACCCCTACAGCTACGGTTATGGGCGATCCGGTAAATATGATAATGAACTGGTCGTTAATTGATTTAAACCTAAATCTAAACCACAGAGCCGTTAGCGTGATCGGCTTTGTATCCCTGCACAACAAGGCTTGGCGGAGAGCAAGTAGACATTGGGGGGGGGGGGGGGGGGGGGGGTAGTGACTGAGATCGAGAGCGCAAAGCAAAGTTTCTAGGGATATTCGGTGGGTAGTGTCCCCCTTAAAATGTTGAAACTAGATGTCCTGAAATACGATTTCCTGCATTATACAAGTAAACGGCATCTCAGCCTTAAGATTTACTACAAATAATATTGTTGATTAAACATTATTGGGGGGGGGGGGGGGGGGGGGCAGCCTAACCGTGCTCCGCCGTGCCTGCATAACACGGAGATTTTAACCGAGTAATGAAAATACAGATAGCTTTGTATGTAAGACGACAGCCATTCTCTTTGTGGCTCATTCGTCTGTACGAGGACAGACACCCCCATTTTGCAAGTTGAGCATATTCTTGCGTTCAGATGGCACCCATCGAGGCTATTGTGGGTTCATGCCGGGAGAAGGTGACCCCTCACCTCTTGGGGCCCAAACCACCTTATATATAACCTGGATCACGGATTAATTATTTTCAAACGAGCTGGGGGAGTGAGATGATCTCTATGACACCACACTGGATCCACGAATGGATTTTTATTTATTTGAGAGCTGGAGATAGTTCAGTGAAAAAACCCGGTCTTGGGATACAATAAGTTGAATCTATATAGAGAATGTAGATAAGCTCTTATTATAACTGTTTACTTTTTCACTGAAGGATACCCAACTTGGCCTGGCCAAGGTGGATTCATCAAAGGAGGTGGAATGATCGGAGGAGGTGGAATGATCGGAGGAGGTGGAATGATCGGAGGAGGACGCATGCGTAAGTTCCCGTTAAAGTTATCGCGGTCCCGAAGCCAATAGTATACTGATCGAAATAAATTTAGAGAACGCAAATAATGACTGGAACCAAAATCCTCATCCACAATATCGGGACGTTACTGAGTTCAACCCTGTATTAGACACCCAATAGCCGATGTGTATTTTTGTGTCGTTAAACATTTATTCAAACTTATATTAGTGATATTTAATCACATTATATTTTGGTAGTTCGTACAGGTATACCAAAGCTAATCGTAAATTAACTGATCGAAAATGTAATGTGTTATTTTTTTTCTATCATTATTGTTTTGGTAATGAAATTTATTTACCGTATGTGTCTAACCGCCATCGGCGACACAGTGCATAAACCATCAGTCTTAAGGCTGGTAGGTACTGAGTTCGCATCTCAATATAGGATTTAAAGGGACTAACAGAGATTGTTTAACTACTGTAATTACATATCAAATTACAATATTAGTGGCTGTATATTAAACATGTTTCTGGTCGTTCTAATATTTGTACTAGGTTTCATTTCATTTTATTTCCTAATTTGTTTTTTTTTCGGACGTACGAAATTATTTGAAGACAAAATCCAGTTTGGGCCGCTTGCAAATATTAAAGGGACATTCCTGAGTTTCTTGCAATTTTTAAGATGTTATCGACTAACAGAGACTTTTTAACGATTGTAATTACATATCAAATATATTTTTCTGCATAATATATTAGTGGCTGTATATTAAACGTGTTTCTGATCGTTCTAATATTTATACTAGGTTAAATTTTATTTTATTTCCTAAAATATATTTCTTCGTACGTACGAAATTATTTCAAGACAATATCCAGTTTGGGCTTCTTACAAATATTAAGACGACCAGAAACACATTAAATATACAGACACTGATATTCTAAACAAGAAAATCGATTTAATTTGTACGTTTAATCGTAGAAATATTTTATTAGTGGTAAACATTTTACAAAGCAGCAAACTCCGGATTTAACCGAGAGAGAAGTATAACAACTCAATGGAGAAGTGTATTATGTGTGTCCAAGTATTGTAATGAATGTTTAACGACACCCCAGAACAAAATTACGCATTGGCTATTGGGTGTCACAAATGGAAAGTGCCATGGAGGTCTTTTAAAATCCCATACATCCACGTGGTATCATAAGCTTTCTTGATGTACATCGGCTAAGAAGGCAACTGGCGAAATTGAGGCCCTCTGAATATACCATTTAACACGTATATGTAATCTCTTTATTAATTTTAGGCGTCTTCGTTTTAGTTTTGTTTTCTGATTTTCTGTAACATGTCATCGCTTTGGACACTGTGAGCTCTTGTTGCCAACCATTAACATGTGGATTGTCAGCAAACCTATAGCAAGTGGATGTTGTCAAATATTTAGTTTTGTTCTTATTATTTTGTCAAATGTTTGACATCAGTAGCTGATTATTAATTAATCAATGTGATCCAGTGATGTAGTCAAACAAAACCAACAGCAAATTTATGTAAACGTTAAACATGTTTGTTTTTCTTCTGAAAAACATGACTTTGAACACAGTGAATTCTTGTTGTCAATCATTAACATTTGGATTCTCAGCTAACCTATAGCAAGAGGATGTTGTCAAATAGTGTTTTGTTTTGTTCTTAAGGTGATTGTTACTAAAAGCAAATTTCCACTTTGTTTCAGGTTACAGACGATCTATCGGAATGCCAATCTACGGGTATCCAACATATGGAACCTATGGTGGATACAAAGGATCATATTATTACTAAACAGGTACTATTTCATCTTTGAATCAATAATTTCAGCCATATTGGAAGTAAAGTTTGAAAGGGAATCAAACAACGATAGTGTTACTAAGCAGGTTTTCATATTTGAGTCATTAATTGTTACTATATCAGATATATATCAATATTCAGCTTCTAGACTGCAACCCCCACCACTGCCTAGACTACAACCCCACCACTGTCTATACTACAACTCCCACCACTGTCTAGACTACAACCCCCACCACTGTCTAGACTACAACCCCCACCACTGTCTAGAATACAACCCCCACCACTGTCTAGACTACAACCGCCACCACTATCTAGAATGCAACCCCCACCACTGTCTAGAATACAACCCCCACCACTGTCTAGAATACAACCCCCATCACTGTCTAGACTACAACCCCCACCACTGTCTAGAATACAACCCCCACCACTGTCTAGACTACAACCCCCACCAGTCTAGACTACAACCCCCACCACTGTCTAGACTACAACCCCCACCACTGTCTAGACTACAACCCTCACCACTGTCTAGACTACAACCCCCACCACTGTCTAGACTACAACCCCCACCACTGTCTAGACTACAACCCCCACCAGTCTAGAATACAACCCTCACCACTGTCTAGACTACAACCCCCACCACTGTCTAGACTACAACCCCCACCACTGTCTAGACTACAACCCCCACCACTGTCTAGACTACAACCTCCACCACTGTCTAGACTACAACCCCCATCACTATCTAGAATACAACCCCCACCACTGTCTAGAATACAACCCCCACCACTGTCTAGACTACAACCCCCACCACTGTCTAGAATACAACCCCCACCACTGTCTAGACTACAACCGCCACCACTGTCTAGACTACAACCCCCACCACTGTCTAGACTACAACCCCCACCACTGTCTAGAATACAACCCCCACCACTGTCTAGACTACAACCCCACCACTGTCTAGACTACAACCCTCACCACTGTCTACAATACAACCCCCACCACTGTCTAGAATACAACCCCCACCACTGTCTAGACTACAACCCCCACCACTGTCTAGACTACAACCCCCACCACTGTCTAGACTACAACCCCCACCACTGTCTAGACTACAACCCCACCACTGTCTAGACTACAACCCCACCACTGTCTAGACTACAACCCCCACCACTGTCTAGAATACAACCCCCACCACTGTCTAGACTACAACCGCCACCACTGTCTAGAATACAACCCCCACCACTGTCTAGAATACAACCCTCACCACTGTCTAGACTACAACCCCCACCACTGTCTAGACTACAACCCCCACCACTGTCTAGACTACAACCGCCACCACTATCTAGAATACAACCCCCACCACTGTCTAGAATACAACCCCCACCACTGTCTAGACTACAACCCCCACCACTGTCTAGACTACAACCGCCACCACTAACTAGACTACAACCCCACCACTATCTAATTCTCAGGGGCATATCGAGGAATGTTGCTATTTATTATTAGGTTTTATTATTATTATTATTATTATTTGTTATTATTTATTTATTGTATTTTATTTATTTGATTCTATTATATATATATATATATATATATATATATATATATATATATATATATATATATATATATATATTTATTTATTTATTTTGGTGTGTGTGTGTGTGTGTGTGTAAATGCACTCCAGCTGATTCAGATTTTAAGAATATACTAAACATAAACTATAACATGAATATATACATGTGTGTATGTTTATTTTCAGCTTTTGGTGTCGACATCTTATGGCGGAAGTCTGCAAATGTGTGAGAATAACCGATCATGTCCAACAATTCAGACCTTAAATTATTTAATAAACTCGTAAAACTAACGTTTTCATTGTTGACGTTGTCTGTTGTACATAATGCACTCATTTCATTCAGGTGTTTGGGTTTGGGTTTGGGGTTGGGTTTTTTTTTTTTTTTTTTTTTTTTTTTTTTTGGGGGGGGGGGGGGGGTCACAACACTGTCAATACAGCAGCATAAGAATTTCTTTTTAGTAAAACAATCCCTTGCCTTTAAATCGGATAAATCGGAATAAATGGCACTGGCCATCTGACCCCGTCTCTTTTCTATATACCTCCCGAATATGTCGATCAGAGAATAAAGTTACAATGTTGTGAAACGAGTATCTGTGACGTTAAAACGGAGAAATGCCCTTAAAATAACATAGTACAACTGTTTTGTTCTCACATTTTGCGAACATCTGATAAAATCACTGTTTCCACAGCGATTCACGAGTGCTTGCCATCAGAGCAGCTATCTATGTATTTATCCATGGACGTGTGTCTTATGCACGTTAATCTTTTTACTGCGCTAGTCTTTAGAATAGGGATTAAACATATGTTGCATTTAAACGGGGATCGCTCTGTAGTCTGAAGGTTCGAAACTCCGAAGGTTCGGTAGTCCGAAGGTTCATTGATCTGAAACGCTGTACTCCGTGAACACAGGCTGATGTTTTACTATGTCTAATATGTGCATGGTATAAAATTTAATAGGGCGTTATATGATGACATGCATTTTACCCTTTATAATTTAGATAATGGAAATGCCATTTTCTTCACATCATTCCAAAACATCACACATGTACACTAGTATATAGCTTTGTAGTATGCAACATAAAAAAATTATTTTAATTTTTCTTCAGTAGTCTTTCAAGTCTTGGTATAGTTTCTTTTGGACGTCCGTATATTTATTACAACACACATTACTGAAAACAAGAATGGACACATGCTAACCCATAGGTCACCCGTATTAATTTTTGCAATAAAGACATTTATAAAAATTATGGTAGTACATGGAATTATCTGGATATGGTATTTTGTGTGGAGCAGCAACGTTTGAAGGTTTCAGTGATGGCGCTAGCACCACGCAGAGGAAATCCTCGAAGGGAAAAGTGGCGACAATCGAAGATAGTGTAGCTCGCGTCAAACAGTCTTACAATAATGGGGCACGCACGTTGGGAGACTATTCGACAGCTACCTATGCTTGTAGAGGATATGTTTGAAGCTTGTGTTGAAGTCTCTTTGGGCTAAACACATTATTAACTGTCGAACAGTATGAATCGTGCCGGACGTTTTTGTGTTGTAGTCCTTGTTAAAGTTGCTATATCCGGTTATCAAGTTATAACATCAATTATGAAATCAAAATGCAGGCATAACTGCACTTTTACGTCTTGGGAATTGAGTAGTAGGTGTTTGACGATATCCGTTGATAACGATGACGAACGAGTGTAATACAGATGCAGTTGCGCTTTTATTTTGCATTAGTATTCGACACTATAGCATGGAAACTGGATATAGGAGCTTTAACTGTTTGATTTCAATGAAGCAATTTTAAAGTTACATTCTCTGGTTACCATATTATAACATCATGTACAAATATGAAATACAAGCTCAAATGCACTTTTGAAAAAACTCGTGTGTGTTCGCTATGAACGGAGATCGTCAAAAGTATACGCTTGATTCGTCGCCTGTGCCGCCATAGCTCGGCAAAGCACAAACGACAGCCTGTTGTTAGTTTCAGTTAACACGTGCGTTTGCCGATTTCAAATTGTAGGGTTCGTCTCAAAAAATTAAAAGAGAAATCTTGCGTTGGACGAAAAACGTTTGGTTGAGAATACGGTACTAGAGTCTTTAGTTAAAACCGGTTTGATCTTGACAACTTATTATCGACGGTCGTACCTTCCTATTTCAGAACTGATATTTTATAAAGTGTTAGTAGAACTTTCAAAGTTTAGTTTGTATACTAGTAACACATTAATCATGTATATATATTTTTTAAATAAAATATACTAAAGTAGACAAGGAACGTTTTCACTTCTTAATTTTACGTATTAAAATCGACAAATTCAAATAAATATTCTTTCGTTTGGAAAGTGTAAAGTTAGGGGTGGGGGTGGAGGGGGGATGTTTAACGACATCAGTGTTAGAGCATATTGATTTAATAATCACCCGATGCCATACAACCGTAAATAAAGTGTGTTGAGTGCGTCGTTAAATAAAACATATCCTATCCTTCCTTCCATCTGCTGTTGGATGTCTAACGTTTGGTAATTTTGACATATAATCTTAGAGAGGAATCGGGTGCATGTACGGCGGGGGGGGGGGGGGGGGGGGGATATTGGAGATCGAAACCCTTACTTGCCCAAGCTTAAAAAAATTTAAAATGTATTTTCTGGGGGACCATGGCCCCATATAAACTTCGCTCAACAAAGTCTATAACCCCAATCCCACTGAAATCCCTGCACACGCGCCTTGGAAACCCGCTACATTTTTTTTAGCAAGGGATCGTTTATATGTACCATCCCCCAGACAGGATATCACATACCATGGTATTTTATATACCCGCCGATGGGGATCGATCCTACACTGACCGCGCATTTCCAAAAAACACCTTTTTAGGTCTAAGTAATGAATAAAAATAACATATAGTCTTGAAAATGTTTACGTAAATCGAACACAGTACCCTAGAGCGTTACGTAATTAGTAACACCCCCTTACATGTAACGCGTATGCCAACAGCTGGCCACTCAAAATTTCAAGGCAAATCCCCCACCCACCGACCCCTGGAAAGGCGTTGTACCATACCTCTATGGATATAAATATTTTTTTGAGATATGAGACGACCCCTCAATCAAGACTGTTAAATTTGTTCAAAAATTGCTAAATCTCACGTGATCTCTTGTTGGGGAATTCCACACTTGTGATAAGCCAATGAAAACCGAGATCGGTAGGAGTCCGTCAAAAGTGTCCCACTTTCGAAATACTGGCTTTGTTTTTGACCTGGATAAGCCAGCGTAGTGAAACCAATGCGGAGTGCGGCGTCATATATGCACCAAACGTAATTGGATTTTCTGTTCTATATGCTTAAATAATAAAAATATTCCGGATACTGCCGCTTTAATTAAAAACTGACATTTCTTTTTTTGTTAACTCATGTATTATACTACTGGCCTTTCCAGGTGTGGCTTATGTTTTCAAACTCTTAAAAGGTGAATTCTTTTTGTTATATTATTTATATAATTATATATTAATAGCATCACCAAGCGTTTAAATCGTGACCACTGTAGAATGTTTTGGATAAACAGAGAAAACTACATGAATGATCATTACATACCTATTTGCTTCCCAGTTGCTTCAAACCGTACCTAAGGAGCAAACATTGGCGTTGCCTGGGGAGGGGAACGGGGATTATGCTCTCCCCAAGCACACACACCTTGTTTTCCCCAACTACATTGTTTGTGTGTCACCCAATTAACATGGGGCCGGGTCGTAGATCAGCTCGTCTGATGCACGATCGATCCCCCTCTGTGGGACATTGTTTTCATTCCAGTCAATGTTCCACAACTGATGTAAGATAGGCCGTGATATGTAATATCATGTCTGTGGGATGGTGCATATAAAACAAAAATGCTGCTAATCGAAAAGAGGGTTTCCTGTTTCATATATCTCTGTAGTCCTTAACCTTATGTCCGACGCCATACAACCGTAAAAACAAATTGTGTTGAGTTCGTTGTTGACCAAAACATGTCCTTCCTTTCTTCCCTGTTGACAGTCTCAAAAACAATGTGATTGACCCTCCATGACATTGTGGTACCCCACCAATATAAAATCCTGGCTACGCCAATGGGAGCGAACGTGAGGTGAATATAATTATAAATGAAATGCAAGATAAATGACATCTGACTGACACAAGAACTGGAGACACGAGTGTAGAATTCGTTTCGTTACATATATTTATATTCAAAATAAAGTTTAAAGAAAAATTAAAATGTATTTTGAACCAAGTTATGTACGGCGCTCGCGTTTACATAATATACGCTGTTGACCTGTACATCATCTGACAATAGAAATCAACGTGTGTACTGTGTAGCCTTAACCTCTGTGGCTGGTTTGAATTGATATGTAAGAAACCTATCAGATGTTTTTAAACTGATATACAACATATCATATCATATCATCGTGTGATAACATATATCTTACACTGTTGCCTTAAACGTTTTACACAGAGGTACGCTTAGTGATTACTGTAAAGAAATCACATTTGGTTAGTGCATTTGACACTGTTCTTTAGCCACCGGCCTCGGTGGCGTCGTGGCAAGCCATCGGTCTACAGGCTGGTAGGTACTGGGTTCGGATCCCAGTCGAGGCATGGGATTTTTAATCGAGATACCGACTCCAAACCCTGAGTGAGTGCTCCGCAAGGCTCAATGGGTAGGTGTAAACCACTTGCACCGACCAGTGATCCATAACTGGTTCAACAAAGGCCATGGTTTGTGCTATCCTGCCTGTGGGAAGCGCAAATAAAAGATCCCTTGCTGCCTGTCGTAAAAAGAGTAGGCTATGTGGCGACAGCGGGTTTCCTCTAAAAACAGTGTCAGAATGACCATTTGTTTGACGTCCAATAGCCGATGATAAGATAAAAAATCAATGTGCTCTAGCGGCGTCGTTAAATAAAACAAACTTTTTTACTGTTCTTTAGCCATTCTTCGTGATTATTATTATTATTGAGAGAGAGAGAGAGAGAGAGAGAGAGAGAGAGAGAGAGAGAGAGAGAGAGAGAGAGAGAGAGAGAGAGAGAGAGAGAGAGAGAGAGAGAGAGAGAGAGAGAGAGAAATGCCAACCATAAAACGTTATCAGATCGCCAAAAATCACCCGAATTAAAGAGTCGGGTGAGTGCCAACCATAGCACATACTAACGTATCAGATGATTTTCCTTGATGGACTGACAAGCATGATTACATTGGTGGAGGATGGAGCGCAGTATCGACAACTTATAAACAGGAATGTTATGAGACCATATCACTAGTCCAACTAACATTAAAACTTCCCGACCACTCGGCACTGTTTACTGCCGACTTGTTTAGTCTGTTTGCTTCAAAAGGGAACCGATGATTTGACATGTACACGTAAAAAACCACAACAGGTCATTGTAAGTTTTTGCCCAATAATGTTTGAACTGAACGTATACCTACTATTATATTCATATAAACTTATAGAGCAGGAACTGGTTGATTAATATATAAAAACGACTTTTGTTTGATGTTATTGAAAAGCGCACCATAATATCTGGTAGATAATATGTATGTCAGATCAGCCATGGGTTATCGCAGATAAATATTGTTTCTATACAAGTAATAAATGAAATTTTAACTTTAAAATTCACGAACAGAAATACTGATAACACATTTCGGGATCTGCTATTTATGGGATTTTAATATGGCGAAATAGTTATGATATGACGCGAAATTTAAGTCAGCTAAATCCACAATGTGTCCATTTTCAAATTTACGGAGTGTTACTAATCGTCATATTTGTAGTGTACGGAGTGTTACTAATCGTCATATTTGTAGTGTACGGAGTGTTACTAATCGTCATATTTGTAGTGTACGGAGTGTTACTAATCGGTGTATCGAGTGTTACTAATCGATGTACGGAGTGTTACTAATCGATGTACGGAGTGTTACTAATCGGTGTATCGAGTGTTACTAATCGATGTACGGAGTGTTACTAATCGGTGTATGGAGTGTTACTAATCGGTCTATGGAGTGTTACTAATCGATGTACGGAGTGTTACTAATCGATGTACGGAGTGTTACTAATCGGTGTATCGAGTGTTACTAATCGATGTACGGAGTGTTACTAATCGGTGTATGGAGTGTTACTAATCGGTCTATGGAGTGTTACTAATCGATGTACGGAGTGTTACTAATCGGTGTACGGAGTGTTACTAATCGATGTACGGAGTGTTACTAATCGGTGTATGGAGTGTTACTAATCGATGTACGGAGTGTTACTAATCGGTGTATCGAGTGTTACTAATCGGTGTACGGAGTGTTAGTGGTGAATTGTTTTCTTTCATCCAGTAATAGGTGTAATATGCAAGTTGCGAAATTATAGCCTACATATGTTTATTTAATTCAATGACTGTTATTCTTAATAATTAGATTTAAAGTATGTAGTTTTATCAAAATTACGATATAAATACTAACAAAATATAAATGTGTTACAGAGGACATGGACCTGTCGGAAAGTTTAGGTATCGAGGGCAGTTTTCTTGATTCAACAAATGAACTACCTTTCACATCGACGCCCAAGAAGCCGGCTGATGAGAAAACTAAATCTAAACTCATCAACTCCCGTGAATACACATGTAAATGTGGATATAAAACCCTGATTATATCAAACTTAAAACGTCACGAAAGAACAAAACATGGGGATATTTCACTGGTAGAGTGCTGCTACTGTTACCAACGGTTTACTACAAAAGAAGGAATGAAAGATCACAGAATTAACGTCCATAAGTTTGTTTGTGATAAATGCGGTACTAACAACACGTCTCGCAATGGCCTGCGTCTTCATCTGAAAAATCACTCCATGAAGCATATTTAATTGCAGTGTTTGTGGAAAGGGTTACCATAAGCGTGACTTGTTTTCAGTTCACCGGGCAACTCATATAACATTTCAGGCATACTCGTGCCCAATATGCAAGAAGTCATTTAATAAAAAAAAGCAACATGAGCAGACATTTAAAGCAGTGCCCAAGTGACAAAACGTTCCACTGCCAGCATCCCTGTCGTAAAATTGTCTCTAACTCCCAGAGACTTTTGAAAGAACATTACAAAGGCATGCATCTTGATCCCCCGTATGTGTGTGCGTGTGGCAGGCTGTTCAGGCGGTGATTGGGATTTTCGAAACACAGAACCATATGTGTATTGGCCTCAAGTATTTAAAGGTGCAGTCTCACAGTTGCAAGTGCCATATTTCGCTATTTGTTTTACATTTATTCTGATAATAAACTACACATTAATCAGAAAGTCTTAATCGTGTAACCATCAATATAGTAACCAATTATTTGCTAATGTGGCAATGCAACTTTGAGATTGCCCCTTTAATGAGAATTCCTGGGATACTTTGAAGATTTGTACTTTAAACCTGAAATAAATGTAATGAAACCGAATTTGTTTTATCCTTTGCATGTTTTCAACTCGATTTAATATTACTCATGAAGACTTTACTAACAAGGCAACTATGATAATTCTATTCCTTCTCTAATATTAGAAATAATTTTTGATTCGTTGTATCTTTCTGATTTCAAGCCAAAAGTTTCTCGGGCCGGCTCCGTCATTGGGGTGACTGGTGAACGTTTTCCTTTTGCTTTTCGTTCTCCTCTGGTACTTTCATCAAATGGGTGGTCACTGAAACGTTCAACGAATTTATATAACCGAGGGGAAGTTTTTAACATACATTTATATACTGATTTTGTACTAATAACAAATTTCGAATGTACATATCCAACTTAAACAGTAACAGTTAACAATAACCCCTAACTGTGTTAGAACTCTAGGTGTGCTGAGGTTTTTTTGTGTTTTTTTGCAATAGCAAATTATGTTATAATATGTTAAGGACAGATTGCAACTTTAAATTCATTAACTTTTTATGACCGTCTTCAAAAAAGTTAATAATGTTGTCGTTAAAACAAATATTCATGATAAAGTTTGAAAAACTGCACATTCATTTTTGTTAGTGCCGTTGTGATAATTAATCCCACGACGTGAAGGATGATGCAGGCATTTTTAAAAATAGACTACTAGTATCCACCACCAAAAATGGGAATATATGCTGCAGGCCCACCAGGCAGAACGGTAATTATGGTGCTCGATCCACCCCCACAATTTGGTCAATTCTGAACAGAAGTAAAAACTTACCTAAGTACAATGCTCTTCCTCACAGGATTCAGTCCATTGTTTGGTAAGATATGCCTTAGCCTTCGTCGTATGCATGTAAAATATCTTAAACTATAGAGAATATTTGTTAACATTAGTGACAAGATGGCGGCTGCAACGATGTCGCGGAGCAGAGCTCCAAGCAAATATGATTTATTTGTTAGCTAGTCTGATATTTGTGTTCTGTGTCTGGTATGGTGGTAGACGAGCCTGATATGTGTGTTCGGTGTCTGGTGTGGTGGTAGACAAGCCTGATATTTGTGTTCTGTGTCTGGTGTGGTGGTAGACAAGTCTGATATTTGTGTTCTATGTCTGGTATGTGGTAGACAAGACATCTACTATGAGCCATAAAATGACCAAATGACAAAAGGAAAGAGCAAGCAAGCACAAAACAGCAACAACAAGAGATCAAGTGGAAATGTGAGTAGTACTGATGAACAGCGACAACAAGAGATCAAGTGGAAATGCGAGTAGTACTGATGAACAGCGACAACAAGAGATCAAGTGGAAATGCGAGTAGTACTGATGAACAGCGACAACAAGAGATCAAGTGGAAATGCGAGTAGTACTGATGAACAGCGACAACAAGAGATCAAGTGGAAATGCGAGTAGTACTGATGAACAGCGACAACAAGAGATCAAGTGGAAATGCGAGTAGTACTGATGAACAGCGACAACAAGAGATCAAGTGGAAATGCGAGTAGTACTGATGAACAGCAACAACAAGAGATCAAGTGGAAATGCGAGTAGTACTGATGAACAGCAACAACAAGAGATCAAGTGGAAATGTGAGTAGTACTAATGAACTTTCAAACACCTCTCTACCCAGTTTGATATCTAACAGCCTTCGTCTTGTTAATGATCGTCATTTCTCCAGTATGCATCAAGATAATCTGCCCCAGTCTGCAATACCACCACAGGCGTATGTAACATTTATCCAGTCACCCCACAGCCTAAATGTTTGGAACCCGCAATTTATGCAGTCCACCCCACAGAACATAATACCCAATACAGGGGCCCAACAGAGGATAAACTATGTATCGATTCCACAAGCCCAGTTCACAGATATGGTAAATAAGTTGAATGTTATTCAGGAGTCAATGCAACAGTTATCAAAGCTTGACGCTATAACTGACTCACTCAGTCAGCTAAATAACACAATGGATATGACCGACGCGAGACTGGTGAAAATAGAACAGAATGTAGCTACAGTGTGTGAGAAATACGACACTATGATCCAGCAACAGACACTTCGTACAGACAAAATACAAGTGACTCAAGAAAGGCAAATGGATGAAATAAATGAAATGAAAAAATCATTTTCCGCATAAAAAGAAAGGTAGCCCAAATGAGCCCGAATCTTACAGACCCATTACAATAGTAAGTTGTTTTGGAAAGCTATTTACATCAATTTTTAATAAGAGAATAAATGATTTCCTCGAATCCACAGAACAACTAAACGAAAGTCAAGCGGGCTTTCGCAAAGGTTATAGTACTAATGATCATATTTTTTTTTGCATGCTCTATGTGAAATTATAAAACAAAGAAAAACGAAATTTTACTGTGCCTTTATAGATTTCTCGAAAGCATTTGATACTGTTTGGCGAACAGGTTTCTGACAAAAAAAATTAAGTCTAGATGTAAATTTCTTAGAATTGTTTATATGTACCAAGGTATCAAATCATGTACAAGCCACAATGATGAATATTCGGCTTATTTCCTATGTCAAAATGGAGTACGTCAGGGCGAAAATCTGCCCCCCCCCCCCACCCACCCCCATATTATTCGCTATATACTTAAATGATCTAGAAAATACATTAAAAGAGAAACAATGTAATGGTATAAGAATAGAGTATGAAAACAACAATACTGACCTACTGTTTATAATTACCCTGCTACTTTATGCTGATGATACTGTGATTTTAGCAGAATCACCAGAAGACCTACAAAAGTCTTTAAACGTTTTCTCAGAATATTGTGAAATTTGGAAACTAAAAGTAAATATAGACAAATCTAAAATATTAGTATTTGGTGCAAAACCACCCAAAAATAAATCATTCTACATTAAGGACATTAAATTAGATATTGCTGATAGCTATAAATACTTAGCCATTATATGTACTAGAACAGTATCGTTTATTGAAGCAACATCTTTAATAGCATAGGCTAATAAAGGTATGACCTTACTCAAAATGAGAATTAGAAATCTTAATTTACCAATAGACTGCCAACTACGCTTGTTTGATAGTACCATTGTCCCTATCCTGTTATATTCCTGGGAAATTAGTTTTTTTTGTAATAATCAAAATATAGAACGAATACAGCTAAATTTTCTAAGATACTTATTAAGGCTAAGAAGAAGTACCCCACTGCCCATGATTTATGGGGAATTAGGCGTATTCCCATGACATATTAAGATACAAATTAGAATGCTCAGCTTTTGGGCCTCGTTGATCACAGGAAAGGCCTCTAAAATATCATATATACTGTACAAAACAATGATTATTGAAAGCACTAAAAATGGGTCAAAATTTAAATGGTTAAGTAATATAAACGATATAAGAACTCATTTATTAAGATAGTTATTGAATGTTTAAAAGATCAATTCAGACAAACCTGGAACGAAAATATTAACACTTATCCCAAATGTATCATTTATAGCATATTTAAATCGGCACATGCTTGTGAAAATTACCTTCTTTACTTACCTGAAAAAATACGCATTATTTACAGTCGATTCAGAACCAGCAATCACTATCTTCCAATTGAAACTGGCAGATGGCAAAATATTGAACGAAAAAATAGAATTTGCCCTCTTTGCAAAATCACAATTGGTGATGAATTTCATTATCTATTTCAATGTCCACACTTTACTAACGAAAGATCAACCTACCTAAATAAATATTACTTCAACAGACCAAACACTTTCAAATTACACAAGCTCTTTAACACAAAACAATTATCTATTATGTACGTTTCTTAATGACATTAATAGTGTATTAAAAGACACGTCTTTGTCATAGATTTATTCAACTAATATAGTTTAGCTTTTGTGTGTGTGTATATAAATCTACATCTGATGAGTGAGAGCAATTCAACTCTCTCACGAAACAAGCCTGTCGTGTAGAGATAAACATACACTTATAACGATATATAGATAGATAGATAGATAGATAGATAGAGATAGAGATATAAATAGACAGATAGATAGATAGATATAATTATATGCATGAATATTTTAATCAGCAGCCGCCATTGTATTGTATATATATGTTTGTAAACACCTCAATGTAACACCGTTTGATATTCTGAGTGAATAAAGTTCTGTTCTGTTGTGTTCTTCACTTTAAATCTGTATCTTTGAAGTTACAGTTTGAACATTTATTAGGATAATTATAGTAAATATGTACACAGTTATCATGGGTTAATTATATTCTTTTTTCTAAGTGATACCTTCCAGGGCTCTCTCTCTTTCTCTCTCTCTGTCTCCCTTTCTCTCTCTGTCTGTCTCTCTGTCGCTCTCTCTCTCTCTCTCTCTCTCTCTCTCTCTCTCTCTCTCTCTCTCTCTCTCTCTCTCTCTCTCTCTCTCTCTCTCTCTTTAAATTCCTGTTAGCCAAAAATAGTATACTTGCTTTAAAAATATATATCGTTTGGTGCAACTCGGCCGACTCATAAATATTATCATGACTTATTTCGTTTTCAATTTCTTAGCCATCATTTCTGACGGTATTCTTCTTTTTAAAAGCTTAAAATAAATAAATAAATAAAACCGAGCACAACAACCGACCAGAAATTAATATGGTGTGACGCCTTTCAGATTTTAAAGAAAATATGGCTTAGATGACCGACTTTAAATCTGCAGACCAAGGAAATACGGAAATGCATTTTTGTTTTCTTTTTTGATTGATGAATATTAATTAGGCGGAAAAGCGTATCAGCCTACGTAATTTCATTGGACATTATCCGTTTTCAAGCTGTATAAATATAAGCATTTTGCACACATATTTACTTAGGGTAGGTACTAGTTTTCTTGTAATCATTATATATCGTGTAAAATAGCTGGAGGATGGGGGTTGCTTTTTAGTTACACATTGCACGTAGTCCTTCTGCTAAAATTTTGGCAGAAATTTTAGACTGACAAAGGTTTTCTTTTAATTCACTCCTTAGCCTGTGTAAAAACTAAAACAAAGTTGAATATATATATATATATATATATGTATGTGTGTGTATACAGTACAATACATATATATAATAAATTCACAATGTAATATGCAATGGTATTAACACAGCTATGTATGGTGTGAAGCAATCATCATACTGCACATGCACAAAAATATACGCAAACACACATACATATATACGTATACATATACACATACATATACATATATATACACATACATGTACATATATACACAAACATTCATATACATACATATATATATATATACATGTATATATATATATGTATATACATTGCACGTAGTCCTTCTGCTAAAATATACTGAATAGTAACATAAACTTTACTATGGAAACAGACGCAAAGAAAATTCCTTTTCTAGACACTTTAGTAATCAAGTGTGGACGCATAATAGAAACTGATATATTTTACAAACCAACTGATAGCAAACAGTACCTTTCTTTCTCATCCTGTCATCCGAGTCATACGAGAAGAAGTATACCATATAACCTAGCACGGCGTATCTGTATGATTGTGTCAAATATACAAACATGTGATCAACGTCTCCGGGAACTAAACATGCATCTTAAAACGCGAGGTTATCCAAAACAGCTAATATCAGATAGTATCGAAAAGGCGGTAGTATTAGATAGAAAATATCTTTTAAAACCAAAACAAATCGTTTCAGCGAAAAGGCCGCTGGCATTTGTATCCACCCATAACCCGCAGAACCCCGATATATATAAAAAGATCTTGTCAGAATTGCACATTTTAAAACAAAATGAAAAAATGTCATCCATACTAGACTCTATTTCAATTATAAATAGTAAGAGACAAAGCAAAAACTTGAAACAGATACTGACAAAAGCACGATTTGAATCTACAACAGTAGAACATAAATGCAGTGTCAAAAAGTGTAACCGAACTAACTGTGGTACATGCCAACATATTTTAGAAGGCACACATATAGAATTCAACCACAAAGGTTTATTTTGGGTACACAGGGATATGGATTGTTCGGTTAACAATGTTATTTATGTAATTACATGCCAAGGTTGCAAAGAACAATACATTGGTCATACCACTCAGCTGAGAGCCAGAGTACGCGTACACAAACAGCAAATAAAACAACCTGAAACAAGATGCATACCCTTGAGTTCACATTTAAATATATGTGCGGCACAAAAAGATATTAAATTCACCATTTTCCCATTTTATCACATAGATACCAATGATGAAATGAAAAGAAAGACAAAGGAAATGTATTTTATTAGAAAGTTTTGTCCACTTCTTAATGCTCTTCATTAGATAAAAGCAACAATGACGTAATTAAATCAATCCCCTTCTACTACAGTAACGTCATAATATGTATGACGTCATATTTAGCAGTTATTTAGTTCCTTTCTGAAGATAAGTACAGACTGAAACATGTAAAAGGATCATTATTTCTTTAAATAGTTTTTTAAAATACATATATACTGTACACTTGTTTTCTTTTATCATTTTTATTTATATAATTGCGGTGTACAAGATGAAATAATGCCGACTGCACAAAGTCAAGGGGAAAAAATAGATCAAGATAAAAGTTTGAAACTTCTAACAGATATTAATGAAAAACTTACTCATCTCTGTGGATACAGTGACTGGACTATTGCGCAATTCACGTGATACAGTGCTCAAAGATGCCATCACAGAGACTGTGAAATGTATCGACAAAAGTGTGGGAGATATTTTAACTACACATGGATCTTTAATGTCGTCGACAACTCCAAATAATGATGAAGAGGAACTTCCCAACTTAATAAAACAAACATGGATGGGACGCCTAACTCAAAGGAGGAGAACATTTTGGCAACATCTGAGAAATGAAAAATACGCGGATGTCCTAATACACTGGTTAAATCGTGACGATAAAATTATTCCTAAGAAATATAAGATCCCAGAAATTTTGAATGAACCTGAAATCCAGACGAGAAGACGGGAATTGCAGGCATTTCAACACCTTGAAATCGAAATTGAACTCATGAAAATGAGATCACAAAGTCAAGAAGAAAAAATAAAGAATATTGATCAAATTATGATACAAGAGATTGAAAATAAATCTCAAGGCAAAATTAAAGAAATCCTGTTACAGAAATGGAGATCACAGTGTGACAAAGAAGAAGAAAAATCTATCAAAAGATGGGAAACGTCAAAACAGTGGCTCCTGAAATATGAAGAAGAATTTCATACCACTGTGTACAAAGACAGTCCCTGGCTGAAACCACGTCTGCAGAATAACAGCAGTCATGGCTGGAGAAACAAACGTCATGAAAACAACACTGAAGAGCAAGAGTCAACGTATAGAGAACATCCGATATACGGTAATCAAAAAAAGGACCAGCCGATACGTAACGTACATTGGACGAAAAACACAAAATGGCCGTATCCTTCAAAATAACAACAATACGGAGCATCATCACAGAACATCATCGAGCCAAAGGCAGAGAAACAATACCATTAGAAATTCAGACCAAAGATCACCTTCGTGGGGAGAATCAACATCGATGCCACATGCAGCGCGGAGAACCAACCACAGAGAACAACAAGGGTCGAACACTTTTTTAGCCCACAGCAGGAGCTCAGAACAGACAGGTTGGCAGAAAATCACCCACAGGAGGCGGAAATAAAAATAATCAACTTATCTCACCTGAAATTCACTACCACAGAAACACGGGTTTTGGAAAAGGGTTTGAAATTTACCCCCACACCAAAGAATAACAATATAGAAGAATTAAAGGAAGATATTAATGAGTTCTGTCGCCAGTTAAGAAACACTGAATACTTTTTTGAAAACAATAGTTCTAATGATGATTCTATAGTTAGGAATAAAAGTTATTGGAGTGCAATAAAAGGTAGGAATAGAAACCTAGATAATTATATCGAAGTAGTTTCAAAATATCCTCTCAATAACAATCCTAAATCAAATTCAAATATAAAAGATTATGAAAGAAAATGTTTATTAAATTTAGCAAATGATAAGTCTATTGTTATTAAACAAGCGGATAAGGGTGGTGCTATTGTTATCATGAATACTGCTGAATACAAACAAATGGCTCTTTCCATAATTGAAGATCAGAATAATTACATAGAAATTACAGAGGTAAAATCGAACAATTTTAAACAACTTAAAACATTTATAAAACGATTTGAGGGAGAATTGACCGAAAAGGAATTTGATTATTTAACAAATTTTGAATGTAAGGAGAGGAATTTTTATGGCCTTCCTGAAGTACATAAGAGCCAGATTATTAATTCTATGTGCAGAGAAGCACAGAAAAGTTATGTAGAATTATTGCATCCCAATGACTTACAGTTACGACCAATTGTAGCTGGCCCAGTGTGTGTAACCCACAGACTGAGCAATTTGATTGATATATTGTTGAAACCATTTTTATTAAAAGTAACCAGTTATACAAGAGACACTATGGATTTCATCAACAACCTGCCAGAAAAGACAACGGAAGAAAGCGTACTGGTAACATTTGATGTAACAAAACTATATTCCAGCATACCACATGACCTTGGAATCACCGCAGTGTCATACTGGTTAACCAAATATCCCGAACTTTTGCCAGAACGAATTTCGAAGTCTTTAATTGTAGAAAGCATAAAATATATATTGGAAAACAATATATTTTACTTTGATGGGAAACATTACAAACAGATTAAAGGGACGGCAATGGGTACCAAAATGGCACCAAGCTATGCCACACTGACTTTAGGTTACCTAGAACAAATATTAGAAACTAAAATTACAAATATATTTGGATCAGACTTTCAGCTATATTTCAAGAAGAACTGGAAACGTTTTCTTGATGATTGTTTCATACTGTGGCCTTTGTCCAAACACTGTTTGGAATTATTTCACGAGTTACTTAACACACTGAATAGTAACATAAACTTTACTATGGAAACAGACGCAAAGAAAATTCCTTTTCTAGACACTTTAGTAATCAAGTGTGGACGCATAATAGAAACTGATATATTTTACGAACCAACTGATAGCAAACAGTACCTTTCTTTCTCATCCTGTCATCCGAGAAGAAGTATACCATATAACCTAGCACGGCGTATCTGTATGATTGTGTCAAATATACAAACACGTGACCAACGTCTCCGGGAACTAAACATGTATCTTAAAACGCGAGGTTATCCAAAACAGCTAATATCAGATAGTATCGAAAAGGCGGTAGTATTAGATAGAAAATATATTTTAAAACCAAAACAAATCGTTTCAGCGAAAAGGCCGCTGACATTTGTATCCACCCATAACCCGCAGAACCCCGATATATATAAAAAGATCTTGTAAGAATTGCACATTTTAAAACAAAATGAAAAAATGTCATCCATACTAGACTCTATTTCAATTATAAATAGTAAGAGACAAAGCAAAAACTTGAAACAGATACTGACAAAAGCACGATTTGAATCTACAACAGTAGAACATAAATGCAGTGTCAAAAAGTGTAACCGAAGTAACTGTGGTACATGCCAACATATTTTAGAAGGCACACATATAGAATTCAACCACAAAGGTTTATTTTGGGTACACAGGGATATGGATTGTTCGGTTAACAATGTTATTTATGTAATTACATGCCAAGGTTGCAAAAAACAATACATTGGTCATACCACTCAGCTGAGAGCCAGAGTACGCGTACACAAACAGCAAATAAAACAACCTGAAACAAGATGCATACCCTTGAGTTCACATTTAAATATATGTGCGGCACAAAAAGATATTAAATTCACCATTTTCCCATTTTATCACATAGATACCAATGATGAAATGAAAAGAAAGACAAAGGAAATGTATTTTGTTAGAAAGTTTTGTCCACTTCTTAATGCTCTTCATTAGATAAAAGCAACAATGACGTAATTAAATCAATCCCCTTCTACTACAGTAACGTCATAATATGTATAACGTCATATTTAGCAGTTATTTAGTTCCTTTCTGAAGATAAGTACAGACTGAAACATGTAAAAGGGTCATTATATCTTTAAATTGTTTTTTAAAATACATATATACTGTACACTTGTTTTCTTTTATCATTTATATATATATATATATATATATATATATATATATACATATTCGTAAACAAATAGATAATAGCAATAATGGATAGAATGAATGAATGAATGTTTGTTTAACGACACCCCAGCACAAAAATACATATCGGCTATTGGGTGTCACAAATGGTAAGTATATGAACATATTTATATAGACTCATGTAAAACCACAGTGTAAGGAGCTGTGGGGGGAAAGTATAATACAATTTATAAAATCAAGTTAAGTATATCTTAAAATTTTGTATAGAAGTCAAAGTGTTTTAAAAACTTTACAATTAACATTGGATGGAATTTAAACGATTCCAAAACATTTCTGTTGCCAAATATATCATTTCTTGTCGGCTTGAGATGATCACACTCCACCAAAATGTGCCGCACAGTCAGTGTACACTGACAGTGTTCACACCGAGGAGGAGGGTCCTTCTTTAAAATAAATGAATGCGTCAAATATGTATGGCCGATGCGGGCACGGCATAAGACTACTTCATCCTTCCTGCATCGCCTGTAGGATGACTGCCACTCTCCCAGGACTGCCTTGACAGAATGAAGCTTATTCGCAACCGCATCGTCCCAATCATCTTGCCAAGTCGAAAAAAATTATTGGTTAATATGAAATTTAAAATCACTGTAGGGGACACCAACATGGACACGGGGCAAGTTCAAAGCAGACTTGGCAGCAACATCTGCCTTTTCGTTACCCCTAATGCCAACATGGCTGGGTACCCAACACAGTATAACATCTTTATTGGCAATTGATAAAAAGACACACTTTCGTATCACCATCCCAACTAAGGGGTGCTCCAATTTCATGTACTGTAGAGCTTGAAGACACGAAAGTGAGTCTGTAAAAATAATATACTTGGATGCATATGAATCCTTAATCTGTTCCAGGGCTTTAATGATTGCCCAAATTTCAGCAGTAAAGATTGATGCTGAATCGGGCAATCTCATGGAAATTATTGTGTCTGATGGAAACACTGTAGCACAAGCCACCGAATTCCCATCCCGTGATCCGTCTGTGTAAACAGGAATGTAATCACAGTACCGCTCTTGTATTTCCATGAAATGTTGTTTATAAATAACTGCATCTGTGCGATCTTTTTTTAGATGCACAAGATCGAATACAATTTTTGGTGGTTTGATACACCAAGGTGGTAAAATAAAATATGAAGGCGTTTCCAAAATGTCTGTTAAATCAATGTTGGAAACTGATAAAAACTGCTTAATGCGAAGATGCGAAGACCAAATGTTCGAATCGCATTCGGTTTCGCATCAAATAACTTCATATATTTATTATCAAACACCGCATTGTGTGCAGGATGTTTTGGCATTGATTTAATCTTTGTAGCATACTGCAGAGAAAGCTTTGCACGTCTAGCACCCAAACTAGGTTCGTGTGCATCGACGAACAAGCTCTCCACAAGAGATGTTTTGAAAGCACCAAGACAAAGCCCAAGTCCCTGGTTGTGTATAGGATCTAGCATTTGCAAGTAAGACTTACGTGCTGACCCATACACAATGCACCCATAATCAAGTTTAGACCGAACTAAAGATCTATAAAGTCGGAGCATAACCTTTCGATCTGCTCCCCATTCAGTCTTACCAATAACCTTTAAGATATTGAGGGCCTTTAAGCCCTTCTTTTTTACATACTGTAAATGAGGAACAAAAGATAGCCTCCTGTCAAAAATAACCCCCAGAAATTTGGTCTCCTCCACAACTGGAACCGGAGTTTTGTCCAGAAACAGCTGTGGATCTAAATGGTGACCTCTTTTCTGGCAGATATGCATACAGACTGTTTTTGACTTTGAGAATCGAAATCCATTGTCAGTTGCCCATTGTTGAAGTTTATTCAAACAAAGCTGCAACTGACGTTCAATGATACTCATACTGGACGACCTGTAGCAAATCTGAAAATCGTCGACATATAACGAGCTATCAACGCCAGGTTTTAAACACTGGATGATGCTGTTAATTTTCACGGAAAATAAAGTTACTGACAGGATGCTACCTTGAGGCACACCTATCTCTTGGGAGTGAGAATCGGATAACGTAGATCCCACTCGTACCTTGAAAGACCTATTCTGTAAGAAATTTGAGATAAAGCCAGGCATACGGCCTCTTAGGCCCATGCCATGGAGGTCTTTCAAAATCCCATACTTCCACGTGGTATCATAAGCTTTCTCGAGGTCAAAAAAGACCGATACCAAATGCTGGTTATGGATAAAAGCATCCCTACAAAACGTTTCAAATCTAACAAGATGATCGACCGTGCTACGTCTAGGCCTGAACCCACATTGCACGTTAGTAAGCAATTTGTGGGACTCAAGATACCAGACAAGTCTACGGTTGATCATTCTTTCCATGGTTTTACAAATGCAACTTGTCAAAGCAATAGGCCGATAACTGGTTGGATTTGTTGGATCCTTACCAGGCTTAGGAATAGGAATGACAATGGCTTTTCTCCAATCAGAAGGAAAGTCATCCGAAATCCAGATTTTGTTGAAGATATTTAATAGAACCATTAAGGATGATTCAGGTAAATGTTTTAAGAGTTGATAATGTATTTCATCTGGTCCTACCGAAGTATCATGGGCTCTACGTAGAGCGTCCTGCAACTCCTCCAAAGAGAAGTGCCTGTTGTATACTTCAACATTTTCAGATGAAAAGTTAATAGGTTGCTTTTCAGCTCTATTTCTGACAGACGTAAAAGCATCTGTACTGAAAGAAGAAGAGGAGTTATGGGAGAAACTGTCTGCCAATGCATTGGCAATGTCACGATGAGACGTAACATCCGTGTTATTGACAGACAAATGGCGAACTGTATTATTGGATTCTTTTCCCTTGATTTTACGTATCCTATTCCAGACAGATTTCACAGATGTTTGAGAAGTCAACTTGGAGACATAATTTCTCCAAGATGATTTCTTACTCTGTCTGATAGTTTTACGAGCCTTTGCCCGAGCAATGCGATAACTATT
The DNA here is from genome assembly GCF_016097555.1 of Gigantopelta aegis. Classification (NCBI taxonomy): domain Eukaryota; kingdom Metazoa; phylum Mollusca; class Gastropoda; order Neomphalida; family Peltospiridae; genus Gigantopelta; species Gigantopelta aegis. The sequence continues at coordinate 57,691,207 of NC_054712.1, read as the reverse complement.
CAGGTTATCCCCGGTAGGTTCGCGTTTGAACCTCTCGAGGGTCCCGTTTCGCTCTTTGATAATGGATAGTGTATATATTTTCATTTGTAGGCAGCTGTAGTTTTAGGGTTTATGGAATTTGTCAATAATTTATTTTATTAATTTGCATAGTTTCGTAAGGACACTTATTTTATTATTAACCGGCCTCGGTGGCGTCGTGGCAGGCCATCGGTCTACAGGCTGGTAGGTACTGGGTTCGGATCCCAGTCGAGGCATGGGATTTTTAATCCAGATACCGACTCCAAACCCTGAGTGAGTGCTCCGCAAGGCTCAATGGGTAGGTGTAAACCACTTGCACCGACCAGTGATCCATAACTGGTTCAACAAAGGCCATGGTTTGTGCTATCCTGCCTGTGGGAAGCGCAAATAAAAGATCTCTTGCTGCCAATCGGAAGAGTAGCCCATGTAGTGGCGACAGCGGGTTTCCTCTCAAAATCTGTGTGGTCCTTAACCATATGTCTGACGCCATATAACCGTAAATAAAATGTGTTGAGTGCGTCGTTAAATAAAACACTTCTTTCTTTATTTTATTATTAGTCAACAAACGCTTATATTTCAGCATACTGGGTTTAATATAATAGTATGGCTTTAACAACGAGTGACCCCTGCGCGTGCTGTAACCTCACCGTGGTGCAGGGGTGTAACAATCTCTTTGAGAATGGCCAATACAGCACAAATTGAAATTTTGTGTAAAAGTCAGTATCTATCTGTGATATTTGTATTTTTGCACAGTTCTTAACGCTGTTTTTATTTAAATCTTGAATTTTTATATTGATGTTGATCATCACCTTATTTGTTTGCATTACCATAGTTTGACACCCAATAGCTGATGTATTTTTCGTGCTGGGGTGTCGTTAAACATTCATTCATTCATTCATTCATTCATTCATTAACAATGAGTGAGGTAAATTTACGAAAAATGTGCAGGTGAATAAATAGTGAAATTTATCTCCTATGTCATTTGTATTACATAAGGTGCATGTTCTGTGTTCCACTGGGGTGTTGTTCCAGCGCCCTGTTTCAATAGGCATATAATGGTTGGAGGTTCTAAATTTTAGTAAAGTAGTCCAGGACTTTTGTGGTAATAGGATAAGATATTTCTCTAAACTAAGATTTTCTTTAAATATAGCGTACGTTTTACCTCTTGATGATGTAGATATATCACTATTCCATTGTTGTAGATATTGATCATTTTGTCTTAGCTTTACGTGGTCAAGAAACAGCTTTATGGAAGAAAAGTTCTGTGTCAACTAAATATCGGTCATACCCAAGTTATTGAATATATCTTCCACATATTCCATCCATTTATAGTTATATCCATTTAGAATTGAGTCGTGAGACATTAATTCGTGCAGCAGAAATGATGATTTCGTTCGTTTACCTGATACAATTCGGGCCCAGAAACTTATAATTCTTTGTTGAATAACCAGTTTAAGGGGTTTTCGTCCTAATTCTCCATATAACATGAAAAGTGGGGTATCTTTTTTCATGGGTAAGGATATGCCTCAAGAATGTAATATGAACATGTTCGATAATATCAGTATTTTCATAACCCCATATTTCGCTACCATATAAAAGAATCGAAGTACAAATGAGTCAAATAGTTTTAGTTTACATTCTACTGAAAAGTTGTTATCTTTAGATTTTGATACAACAAAGTATATTGCTTTTATTGCCTTTTGTTTTAGTATTTACAAAAACTATTTTTTTGGTTATATTAAATTTGTTTAGTTTTTTAAAAGTTACAAGTGTAAATACCTTCTTGTAATCGTTTCCATTACCATTAAAAATTATTATTTTAATTTTATTTGCACTGACTTTTAGTTTCCATTTGTTACAATACTGGGAAAATGCATTTATAAGTCAGAGGCATTAGTTGCGAGAAGCGCGGTATCGTCAGCATATAATAGGCATAGGAAGTGCAGGTTCAGATCACAAAAAGTTTCATTCCATCTGTTTCGAAGGATACTCCATTACAATTTTGAAAATTTAAAAAGTTTTCTAGATCATTTAAATGGAGAGAGAATAGAACTGGCGACACATTTTCTCCTTGACAGACTCCGATGTTGCAAGGGAACTGTTCTGAGGTTCCATTGACTGTACAAATACATGATTTTATTCCTTGGTACATTTGATTTATGATTAATTTTTAAGGAATTTTCCATTTATGTTATTGTCAAACACCCGGTTGAAAGTAGACCATTGTTAACTAATATGTTTTGAAAGTAATTGTTTGATAATTATTTTATGATATTAATTAATTAATTTCAACTTATTTTCGTGCTTATATCCAATTAAGGTTCAAGCACGCTGTCCTGGGCACACAATGGGCCATTGCAAGATACATATTATAGTTTTAACTGATATAACCTGTCATTATAAATGCAACATTAATTGCATTCTTATAATATGACTTAAAGCAAACTTACAAGACTGGTACTCACAGCTTTTTACGCTGTGTTTTAACTAAAATATTTTAAGAATTTGTTTATATTGATCAATGATGTTGCATCAGTTCTTTTATATATTTACCATTGATAGACACCCAATAGCCGGGAATGTCGTTAAGCATTCGTTCGTTCGTTCATTCATTCATTCATTTGTCTGCAAAAGCTTACAAATCAAATTTATCTCGACCTTGATCTTTAATAATAGCGTTTTTAAAGTGTCAGAAATTAAATGCAGAAAGAAAGAAAGAAATGTTTTGTTTAACGACACACTCAACATATTTTTATTTACGGTTATATGGCCTCAGACATATGGTTAAGGACCACGATATTGAGAGAGGAAACCCGCTGTCGCCACTTCATGGTCTACTCTTTTCGATTAGCAGCAAGGGCTCTTTTATACGCACCATCTCAAATACAAGGTAGTACATACCACGGTCTTTGATAAACCAGTTGTGGTGCACTGGCTGGAACGAGAAATAGGCCAATGGGACCACCGACCGCGCATCGTGCGAGCGCTGTACCACTGGGCTACGTTCCGCCCGTTAGGAAATTAAATGCAGTTGCAACTGTATCCATATGCCAATTTATTTATTTTTTTGTTCTTTGTTTCTTTATTTCTTGCTATGTATTTCTAATAATTGTGTCTTTTTTTCCCCTTTATATATACATATGTATATATATATATATATATATATATATATATATATATACGGCCATAAATGTACTTTTTAATTAATAATATCCAAATTTAAGAATAATTGTGTTGCCTCCTCCCCCCTCTCCCCCCAAAAAGTTTAGTAAATTAAAAAGAAGCAAGAATACAAAATAATATATGCTTTTTTTTATGAATATCAAAAAGTCTATCATATCCAGCACTTTCGTGTTAAAAATGAACAACAATTAAATTAGCGCCCTGCCCAGTCAAAATCCTAGGTAGAACCATCAGTTGCTGATAACAAATGTGAATGGGGCGTATATCAGCATTAGTAATGTCAATAAGTAGTAAGTACCATACTACCTTATAGACCATGCATGACGACGAATAACTTACAAAAACGATTGCATGAACACTCTCTCTCTCTCTCTCTCTCTCTCTCTCTCTCTCTCTCTCTCTCTCTCTCTCTCTCTCTCTCTCTCTCTCGATTGAAAACACTATCAATACAGCAGCTTAAAAATAAATTATGAAACATTATTGGGAAAACATCACCTTACTATTATATCAGTTTAGAGGACACTTTAAATTCAGGCGAGGTATCCGGGGATCTATAGGTCTGGAACCCCTTGCTTACGATGCGTTAATATACAACGTCAATTTAATTAATCTGTCTTAAGTTTCCCATACAAAATACCCGCCCCCTTCTATACACCTACCTGGTACGGCCAACATTAATGAGTTTTGGTCCGGACGTTAAAACACGGCATTAAATAATGAAAATGTCCATTATGGTCATGATAAATATTGAAGATCTGGTATTTACTAATAGCTGAATTACTGCCAAGTACATTTAACGGGACATTCCTGAGTTTGCTGCATTGTAAGATGTTTCCGACTTATAAAAATATTTCTGCGATTAAACTTACATATTAAATATATGTTCGTTTAGAATATCAATGTCTGTATATTCAATGTGTTTTTGTCTTCAAATAATTTCGTACGTACGATAAAATATATTTTACGAAATAAAATGAAATTTAACCCAGTAAAAATATTAGAACGATCAGGAACACGTTTAATATACAGCCACTAATATATTATGCAGAAAAATATATTTGATATGTAATTACAATCGTTAAAAAGTCTGTTAGTCGATAGCATCTTAAAAAAGTGCAGCAAACTCAGGAATGTGCCTTTAATTGCAAGTAGTGAGTGATGAGTGTTTTTGACGACTGTTAAATAATTTGACTTTTAAGTTAACGACTTTAATTACAAAATAAATGTATTCTTCTAAATAAAATTGTTGTAATTGTATATTATATATTAACCGTATTTCTGGTCGTTCTAGAATTTGCATTAGGTCAAACTTTCTTAATTTATATTTCTTTCGTAGTTTGGGCTACTTACAAATATTAGGACGATCAGAAACACATTGAATATACAAACACTGATATTCTAAACAAGAAAATATGTAATACTAGTCGTTATAAAATGTTATCAGTGGAAAACATCTCACACTGCAGCAAACTCAGGGTAGTCCCTTTAATGATTATTTCACTACAATAATCCAAAATACCGTACCATAGCCTACGTTATATATATCCAGTTCCCCACCTTATCATAGCCTACGTTATATATAGCCAGTCCCCCATCGTATCATAGCCTACGTTATATATATCCAGTCCCCCACCAGCTAAACAAAGTATTATAATCCCCATTTAAAAGTAAATAAAATAAATTATACCCATCCTTTAAATGCTTTCGAGATACTTCGAAATTCATAATACCACAGTCAGTAAAAAGAAACAAAAACGTCTGAGCACAATATAGGCTTTGTTCCCAGCTGGACAAACACCTCACTTTTACTTTAAAAAGATACGTTTGCTATTATATTTTCACTGCCCACTGCCCCCCCCCCCCCCCCCCCCAGTACGACCTTTACCAAGTACCTACTAGCCCTAAGGTCGATGGCACTTTGAATTTATCGAACCTATCTTAAAAGTGTCCTACAGACAGGTCAGAAAGGATACATCAGGCTGTGTAGTGGCAGTCCACCTATAGACAAAACTTCATTTTGACTCCGTTTTGTGCAGAGATGTTGGTTTTAATTATGGGAACAGTTTTTGTCGTCAATATGAAATGACTGATAATAATCACATGTAAGTTCTAAAAAAAACAGAGAAGAAATTCTGGCCTCGTGTTTATTTATAAAGACTTTAACACAGCCTGAGACTTTAACGTCATAGCAACGCCATGGCAACTGTACGCGTGTGTCGTCATTAGATATTTGAGTCTAGACTAAAGGTTTATAAAGCGGCGTTCTCGTTATGCGATTAGTCGCACCAACTTGTCGCATTTGTTTTGTCGGGCACTACAACAACAATCGGACTAACCGCAGAATGAGAACGTCCCGTAAGCACGGGCCCAGAGCAAAGCCTTGATCTCAATTCTGATGACAGCTGACCAGTATTAAAACGTTTCGTTCTTCAACATTATATACAGCAATATCCTATGGCAAACTGAGGGGTAGCATTGCGGGTACTTGATTAGGAAAACTGATTTGACGAAGGGGCAGATTTTCAGGATAAGTTGGATTCTTCCAGAAAGATCATTGCTTGGGGTGAGTAAGAAACTTGATATGTATTTGGAGGATGGGCAGTTGTACATGTTGCGATCTTAAATATAATGCACATTTAAAATATTTTCCAAGGTTAAAACGTTTTCTATGCTATTAGTACACGTAATTATAAACATATATACTCTTGAAAAAAAGAAACTTATATTGCTGTTACCAAATACTATATTTTGTTCTCGTCGGCTTTAGATTGGCAATGTTTAAATAAATGGTCTGGATGGCCGATAAGTGCACGGTACAAGACCACTTCATCTTTCTCTACATAGTAGGACTGCCACTGAAAACCGGCTTGACAAAATGAAGCTTGTTCGCGACTGATCTTGCCAAGCAGAAAAGATATATATTGGTTAAATAGTCACCTCAACCATTCTGTCTGACAATGATGACAGATTGGCCGCAATAACCGTCCACTGCCGCTCATCGGATTTTTGTTCTACCGTATCTGCATTGGTGCAAAAAATAATGGAGGAAAATGTCGCTTATTTAAAAGAACTATTTTTGGAGGAAAATGTCGCTCATTTAAAAGAACTATTTTTGGAGGAAAATGTCGCTCATTTAAAAGAACTATTTTTGACTATCCAGCATCTGACGTTGTCAATTTAAAAATGTATATATCACTGACTTTAACTGGGATAATCTATATCAAACCGGTTCTGTAGACAATATTACCCAAATCATTGTCTAATGTTCTGTTAGAAGAACAATAAATATTTATTCCATCTAAGATTGTTACTATTCGTAAATTAAACAGTCGTGTTAAAACTGGAGTTAGTTTAGGAATTATTAATTTAAGAAATATATTGCTAATTTTATCTGGTCCAGTGGATTTATTAACATGAATGGAATTTAGGGCATCATTTACATCTTGTTCTGAAAAGATTATATTATCGATAGTGTGTGCACACTGTGTCGGATCAGGGAGATCTTGATTCGGGTAGTCTAAGGTGGATTGCTTAAATGGACATTCCTGAGTTTGCTGCACTTTTTAAGATGTTATCCACTAACAGATACCTTTTAACGATTGTAATTACTGCATAAAATATTAGTGGCTGTATATTGAACGTGTTTCTCATCGTTCTAATATTTGTACTCGGTTAAATTTCATCTTATTTCATAAAATATAGTTTTTTCGTACGTACGAAATTATTTGAAGACAAAATCCAGTTTGGGTTTCTTACAAATATTAAAACGACCAGAAACACATTGAATATACAGACACTGGTATTCTAAACAAGAAAATATATTTAATATGTAAGTTTAATCGTAGAAATATTATATTAGTCGGAAACATCTTACAATATTTTATTAGTGGGAAACATCTTACAGTGTTTTATTAGTGGGAAACATCTTACAGTGTTTTTATTAGTGGGAAACATCTTACAATGTTTTATTAGTGGGAAACATCTTACAATGTTTTATTAGTCGCAAAGATCTTACAATGTTTTATTAGTGGGAAACATCTTACAATGTTTTATTAGTGAGAAACATCTTACAGTGTTTTATTAGTGGGAAACATCTCACAGTGTTTTATTAGTGGGAAACATCTTACAGTGTTTTATTAGTGGGTTTTATTAGTGGGAAACATCTTACAGTGTTTTATTAGTGGGAAACATCTTACAATGTTTTATTAGTGGGAAACATCTTACAATGTTTTATTAGTGGGAAACATCTTACAGTGTTTTATTAGTGGAAAACCAATATTAATGCCATCATTGAAACAAAAACTAACAAAATGAAAAATTGTCTTCGATCCTTCAAGTGTAAGCTGTCAAGGTCTGCCCTGGAAAACAAATATAGACCGTTTATATTACCAGTATTTGATCATGCAGATGTTATTTGGGATAACTGTACATTGGAGCTGTCACAACAACTTGAAAATGCTCAAGTAGATGCTTTACGTGCTATATGTTGAGCAGTGAAAGGCACTTCCCACCAAAAACTTTATCTTGAAACCGGTTTTATTCCACTGTTTCAGAGACGTAAACGTCACAAACTTATTATGATGTATAAAATCATAAACAAGTTAACACACAGGTACTTGTCCCTCCAAATGTCAAGTCAGTTGACTGAAACAATTCCTTATATTTTGAGGCATAATGAACAAATTCAAACAATTTTGTCCCGTACCAGATTATACTCTGATTCATTTTTCCCTTCTGGAATTAAATTATGAGATTCTGTAGATATTAGTACTAGACAATCCAAGTCATTATCAATTTTAAAAAAAAACAATTTAAAAATGAGGATAAACATGTTCCCAAATATCTCTACCTGGGTACCAGAAGAGAGCAAATATTACATTGTCAACTTCGTCTTGGTGTTAGTAATTTAAATTGTCATACGTTTTCACGTTTTATATCAGACGAACCAACCTGTGGCTGTGGGCATTATATTGAAGATTCTGAACATTGTATTTGGTATTGCCCCTATACAGTGAACATCGGAACAAGATCATGTTTCAATATATAAATCTTGATTCCACAACTATTCTTTCTGGAAATCCAAATTACTCAACACATGAGAATGAAGTTATTGTTAAGGTTACTCAGAATTTTATCATTGAAAGTAAACGGTTTGATGTATAATATAAAAATATTTTCCCCTCTCTCTCTTTCTCTCTCTCATCTTTTTTGACTTATTAAATAATAAGGTGCTTTAATTTTATCATACCACTTGATTGTTGCATCTGTATATTCTTTATGATGTAATGGAGAGGTTTTAATATAGGCATGGCCTGTTGACCGATCCATGACCATTATAATTGGTAATAAATATGTTTAAAACAACTAGTCTAGACAACTGTGTCTGTACAGCCGGTTGAATGAAGACGTGTTCTGCTGAGCAAGTGTACTGCATGGCCTACCAACAACAAGTGTACTTCTAACCAATGTCGAAGAAAAGGAAACGAAAACAACAGAAAAGTGCAGACAACAAGAAGAATACAATTGAAACAGTGAGTAGTCAAAACGAACTTTCAAACGCAACGACATCGTCTCTACCCAGTTTGACCTCTGACAGCCTCCATCTTTCTGACAACAATGACCACTTACATATGGCTAGTATGCACCGAGACACTAATTCTCTAGCACAATCTGTACCCGCCCCTCAGAACTATGCCACGTTTATACAATCACCAACAAATGCTTGGAATCCGCAATTTATGCAGTCTTATGCAGGAATCTCAATTTACCTATAGATATTCAATTACGAATTTTTGAAAGCACTATTGTCCCTATCCTTTTATATTCTTCGGAAATTTGGGGCTTTGGTAATAAAACATTTAACAAATACAGTTAAATTTTTTAAGAGATATATTGAGGCTAAGAAATAGTACATAAATATGAAGCTAAAAATTAGGATGCTAAATTTTTGGGCTACGTTGATCACCGGAAAGACATCCAAAATATCAGAAATACTGTATAGAATTATGATAAGTTAAAATGTTCAGTATGGTTATAGGTTTAAGTGGTTGATACATATACATGGTACTCTAAATAAACTAGGCTTGGGTAATTACTGGTTAAACCAAAACATTTTAAATAAAAAAGCTTTTATTCGTACAGTTTCTGAACGACTAAGAGATCAATACCTACACGCTTGGAAGGATAACATAAACTCTTATTCAAAATGCGTTACCTATAGGATATTTAAAACAAAATATGAATGTAAAAACTACCTTCTGTACTTCCTTGAAAAACGTCGTATAATTTTTAGCCGCTTCAGAACAAGCAATCATTATCTACCGATCGAAACAGGCAGATGGCAGAATATTGAAAAAAGAGAGAATATGTCCACTCTATAACATTGCAGTAGGTGATGAGTTCCATTATTTATTTCAGTGTCTCCATTTTACTAATGAAAGAAGTACATATGTAAAGAAATGTTTTTATATTAGACCCAACACCCTTAAATTAAGTCAGCTATTTAACTCCACAAAAATATCAAATATAAAGAAATTATGTACATTTATTAATTTCATTAACGTAGTGTTTAAAAACATTTATCTTTCGTAAGTTACTTTGTTGTAAGTTTGATTATATTACCTGTATATTATTGTGAACATGTGTATTGTAAATTTATTTATTTAGTTATTTGAATGTTTGTTTGCATTATTCTTTTAAGCAGTACACCAAACTGTTTGCAAACCGCCTCAAATGAGTGAATAAAGTTCTGTTCTGAAAGAAAAAGTTCAGGTGAGTGACATCAAGGTATTCAAGGTCTGCTGAGATTGATAGCGTCTTTCTGTGTCACCGTCGCGCACCGTCATGCACCGTCATGCAAAATGTAATGTATGTAGTAGGGACGGGTATTATGTGAATTGTTGTGGCTTCCCTGTCAACCGATTTTAAGGAAGTCGTGTAACAAAATAAAAAATGTTCATGATGCAAGTTGATGTTTGTGATTTAAAACACGAAATGTATAGCGCACTTCTGTGTACTAACGCGTATCTAACAATGTCAGACCCTTCCTTTTATAAAATCTTCGAACAGTTGGATCTTGGAGATCAGGGTTTGCGACTGACAACGAACATGAAACACGGAAATCACCAAGTGTATGGGTTCTGGTAGGTTGTATTGTAAACTAAGCCTACAAAACGAAATACGGATTGCTATTAAATATTAAAGTGCACACACACACACACACACACACACACACACACAGAGAGAGAGAGAGAGAGAGAGAGAGAGAGAGAGAGAGAGAGAGAGAGAGAGAGAGAGGAGAGGAGAGGGGGATAAAACTGGTTCATGGGGAAGTGTGACATCGGGAAAATGTATGGAGAGGTGCATTCTCTCTCTCTCTCTCTCTCTCTCTCTCTCTCTCTCTCTCTCTCTCTCTCTCTCTCTCTCTCTCTCTCTCTCTCTCTCTCTTAACCTCTTGTGTTTGAGTGATCTTGTATATGCACCATTCCAGACAGGATAGCGAACTAAGTGTAGGTATTTGTGTGGTTCTCCCCCCTCTCAAGTTGTTCCTATGGAAATGTTCAGATAGAGAAAGTACACCAATGTATTATTTTAAATGTATTTGTATTGTGCATTGGGGAACCGGCGTTACAAGATGGGGAGGTTAGATTATAGACTTAAACGTGTCTTTCAACTGTCAGTGTGCGTGGGGAAAAGTGTACTCAATTGGAAACTTGCGTATAAGCAGACAAGTTGCGTACTTCGTTGAGTACATTGGTGTATGTAGTTACGCCCATGCTCTGTCTCTGTCTCTTGCTAAGTATTAGTTTCTGTTCTTGACATTAGAATAATTAATCATCAAAAGAGCGGAAATTAACATTAAGCTTTGTTTTCAAAGGGACATTCCTGCGTTTGCTGGCTGCATTTTTTAAAAGATGTTATCAACTAACATAAGACTTTTTAACGATTGTAATTACATACCAAATATATTTTTCTGTTGATTGGCCTATTTATCGTTCCAACTAGTGCATCACTACTGGTATATCAAAGGCCGTGTTATGCGGTACCCTGAATGTGGGATGGTGCATATAAAATATCCCTTGCTACTAATGGAAAAATGTAGCGGGTTTCCTCTCTAAGATTATACGTCAAAATTACAAATGTTTGACACCCAATAGCCAATGGTTAATAAATCAGTGTGCTCCGGTGGTGTCATTAAAAACCCACTTTAACTTTCATTTTCTTAGACATAATTTCTGTTGGTTTCTAAACCAACCGAACATCAATTAATACGGTATTATAGAATTTATTAAAGCAAGACACCCTGTTTTAAACACTAATGGATATATATATATATATATATATATATATATATATATATATATATATATATATAACCTAGTTTACTAAATTTAATTCTTAAGACTAAGGAAACAAGGAAGTGAATTTTTGTTTTTTGACTGATGAATATTAATTAGGCGGAAAAGCATACGTAATGTCATTAATTTTGTTTAAAATCTGTATAAATATAAGCATTTTCTGTACATATTGGGTATTTCATCACACGTAAGACTTAGGTAAGAACCCGCTTCTTGTTCTATATTTATATGAATATTTAAGGTAATCTTATTCTTCGTATTATTAAAGGGCAATATTGTAAAATATTAATACCGACTTTAATGACAAAAACTTAGACAAGCCTTTCGCTGTCCAAAAATAAATAATGTTATGAGTTTTTATGTTGATATTTAATAGCAAACTTCATTAAAGGGACATTCCTGAGTTTGCTGCAATTTTTAAGATGTTATCGACTAACAGACTTTTTAACGATTGTAATTACATATCAAACATATCTTTCTGCATAAAATATTAGTGGCTGTATATTAAACGTGTTTTTGATCGTTCTAATATTTGTACTAGGTTACATTTCATTTTATTTCCTAAAATAAAAAAAATTTGTACGTACGAAATTATTTCAAGACAAAATCCAGCTTCTTACAAATATTAAGACGACCAGAAACGCATTGAATATACAGACACTGCTATTCTAAACAAGAAAATATATTTAACATGTAAGTTTAATCGTAGAAATATTTTATTAGTCGAAAACATCTTACAATGCAACAAACTCAGGAATGTCCCTTTAAAGGGACATTCCTGAGTTTGCTTCAAAGGGACATTCCTGAGTTTGTTGCATTGTAAGATGTTTTCGACTAATAAAATATTTCTACGATTAAACTTACATGTTAAATATATTTTCTTGTTTAGAATATTAGTGGCTGTATATTAAACGTGTTTCTGGTTGTTATAATATTTGCACTAGGTGAATTTTCATTTTATTTCCTAGAAAATATATTTAATATGTAAGTTTAATCGTAGAAATATATTATTAGTCAGAAACATCTTACAATCAAACTCAGGAATGTCCCTTTAATAAATGTCGTTTGGTGGTGAAAGGCGCTCTCAAATTCAGCGTAAGATATGCAATGAAAAACAGGCCTATAAACTATAGATCGTCGCGTGTTGTTCAGAACCCGCAGTGATCCCTGGTAAATGTTTACTATACAAATTTGATCACATATATAGGAGTGAATCCATTCTTTTTTTAGTGTTTTTTTTTTCCTTTTTGTTTTGCAATCTAACGAATTTTCTTGTCACAAGTATAGTAAAAATGTTTGTAATTCATATTTCTATAAAAAGTAATTTCAAAAAGGACCATGTAACATATGTTCCGCCCCCCCCCCCCCCCCCCCCCCGCTCTCATTGTCATAAACGGCCACCTGTAATCAGCGGTCATTTCATGTAGATGCACTCGTAATAAGTGGTTACCTGTCTAACGCGGCCAGCGGCCACTTAAATTGCCTCCCAAAATAACTGTATTAAGCGGCCACAGTAAATGTTTACTATTATATAAAATGGATATGTTTAACAACAGTGGTAAGGTGCAGCAAATAAGCGTTCTTCACACCTTCAGGAATACTAGACAGACGGACAGACAGAGTACATAAGCCATTCAGTAGGGAATTATGAGAGACGATATATACAATAAACAAATATTCACATTTATAATAAATTTAAAAACCAAAGATATTAATAGTAATATATATGCATATGAGTATGTCCTCGTAATATTAAAATAAGCTTTTGACAATAAACGAAACATACAAATTAATCAAAAATATAAAAAGTCTCTACGTCTCTGTAGAGTTCAAAAGCAGGTTTTGGCTGTTATAAAAGCAAGTTTTGGTTCAGACAGTAAAAAACTTATCATATTAAAATCAGATAAAGACATAAAATATTTAAAGGCAACTGGAGTGTGTTGATACAGAATAAAACAGAGGTTTTCGTAAAGGGGGCAGTATGTAGAAACATGCAATTCATCCTCCACACACTGGTTAGGACATACAAGACATAGACGTTCGTGAGCAGGTTAATTTCCATATCTACCCGTCTCTAGTCGTATTGGTGCTACACCACATCGAAACTTGGCTAGAGAGCTTCTGTAGTGGCCGGGCATTAACATTTCAACGTATCTTTCAACGTCAAACCAACTCTTAAATATACGATCGTCAAGTCCTCAGTTTTCCAGTATTGTGATATATAAATTCCCTTCACGAATCCATGAGTTTAAAGGCATCATTGATTATATATTGAGGTAGCGGAATATCAATGTCACAAAACTGTCCAATATGTTGCTGTAAACAGAATTGGTGCACATTAAAATTCGAAATTTTATACTTTTCAGATTGGAGTTTTTCTGTCCATATGAAAATACGTTTATTAAGTCTATTAATATCCATATTCACAAGTCTACTCCACTAGCGTAGTACCGTTTTCCACTGGAATACTTTCATGGGAGTCCACCCCATATCTCCATTCACAGCAGCATTGGGACTGCATTTCCCAATTCCCAGACGGTTCTGGACGTTGTTGATAACCGAGTACTCATTGGTACCCCATACACCAGCACCATACGTAATAATAGGCAACACACTGTAGTAATACAAATTACTAAAAACAGTATAAGACATTCCGCCCATAGGCTTGGTTTTAGCTATAAGTAGTCCTAATGCTCAACTAGCAGAGTGAGCAACAGTTTTAGCAGTTATATTAAAGAAAGTTTCGTCAAGCTTGATTATAAATTGACAGATAAACAACAATTATTGCATCTAGCCTATGGTTTTAGGAGCCAAAGAGGGCACTGGTGCTATCAAAATTCAGATTTAAATAAATGGGCCATGTAAACACATGATGGTCACCAATATGGTGGTCCAAATTGAGAAAATGACAATAACTTTCTTATTATTCGGTACTAAAATGTAATTCTTGCACCTAACCCATGGTTCTAGGGGTCATGAAATACGATGAAAATAGTTAAGTTTTTCTATACAAGTTAATTTTCATTAATTCAAGATGCCAACCAATACAGGCAATGTACCTAAGGAGATGGAACTGTTAAAAATAAAGTGCCACTGTATATTTGTAAAATGATTAACACAGTCATTAAAAAAAAACTTGTGGGTTTAAGATAATCAATTAATAATAATAAAATAATTTGACAGATGTAAAGAAGAAGTTTGTTTTGTTTAACGACACCACTAGAGCACATTGATTAATTAATCATCTGCTATTGGATGTCAAACATTTGGTAATTCTGACTCGTAGTCATCAGAGGAAACCCGCTACATTTTTCTTAATGCAAAATACCGGGGGGGGGGGGGGGGGGAGAGAGTTCGAAATACCAGGAGGCATATGCATCCCCCAACAATTTCCCTTGGATCCGCGGCTGTGATTAAATGTTTGTTGCGTGCCTATAATACAACAATGGCTTTAGGCCAGGTGGAAAACAAATTACTTTGAGTTGTCTAGACTACTTATATATGGAATTATTAATATTATTTTTATTTATTTCTGACATTCCAGATTCCGAGACTCACTTCCAACAAAATGTCTGGGATGTTCATTCTCTGTTTGTGCGCATGTGCGGTTATGACGTCAGCGACCATGTATCCAAGTTACAATTATTATCCGCAACCTGGTAAGTATGACCAACTTGATGTAAATCTAAATCTAAATGGCACATTCCAACCAGAGAATGGGTCTTTCGATGGGGTTCGAACCTGCGATCAAAACACCTCGGGCGAGCGCTACACTGAGATAGTTCTGTCCTGGTCAATCGGTTAAGTGTTTGCCTGAGGTGCTTGCATCGCAGAATCGAACCACCTCGGTGGATACATTCAACTGATTGGGGGTTTTCTCGTTCCGACCAGTGCACCACAACTGGTCAAAGGTCGTGGTATGTGCTTTCCTGTCTGTGGGAATCTGTATGTAAAAGATCCCTTGCTGCGCTACGAAAACTGTAGGTAGTACTAAACCAAATAACTTCCGGCTGGGTCAAAGTTCGAGGTGCACCGAACTTTTGATATAGAAGCGAACACCACAAATCCCCTGATTGGTGATAAATGTGTGTTTTGGTGGTAAAAAAAATAGTTTCATCTGGGCAAAAAATGTATGTAATTTTATTTCATCTAGTACCACTGTGTCAAGTAGCTTTTTTCTTGAAACATGTATGGGGTACCTGTAAAAATATGTACTGGAATTTTGTGTCGAACTAGAGTAGTCATAGACGCTACCAGTTATCTCAGAAATGAGCAGCTTGACCTCCATTTTTTAAAATTCACTTTAAGGGTGAGGCGTGGTAGTATTTATATCCGTGGCGTTTATGTCGATTGATACGCTGCAGGTAGGAGTTTTAGCCGCATATGTTACTATTGTCGTCTATGGGATTTGATGTGGTAGTACATGTATACACCCTGTAGCGGGATTCCTCTGCAGACTACGTGTATACACCCTGTAGCGGGTTTCCTCTGCAGACTACGTGTATACACCCTGTAGCGGGTTTCCTCTGCAGACTACGAGCATACACCCTGTAGAGGGTTTCCTCTGCAGACTACGTGCATACACCCTGTAGCGGGTTTCCTCTGCAGACTACGTGCATACACCCTGTAGCGGGTTTCCTCTGCAGACTACGAGCATACACCCTGTAGAGGGTTTCCTCTGCAGACTACGTGCATACACCCTGTAGCGGGTTTCCTCTGCAGACTACGTGCATACACCCTGTAGCGGGTTTCCTCTGCAGACTACGAGCATACACCCTGTAGAGGGTTTCCTCTGCAGACTACGTGCATACACCCTGTAGCGGGTTTCCTCTGCAGACTACGTGTATACACCCTGTAGCGGGTTTCCTCTGCAGACTACGTGTATACACCCTGTAGCGGGTTTCCTCTGCAGACTATATGTATACACCCTGTAGAGGACTACATGTATACACCCTGTAGCGGGTTTCCTCTGCAGACTATATGTATACACCCTGTAGAGGACTACATGTATACACCCTGTAGCGGGTTTCCTCTGCAGACTACATGGATACACCCTGTAGCGGGTTTCCTCTGCAGACTACATGTATACACACTGTAGAGGGTTTCCTCTGCAGACTACATGCATACACCATGTAGAAGGTTTCCTCTGCAGACTACATGCATACACCCTGTAGCGGGTTTCCTCTGCAGACTACGTGTCAAAATTATCAAATGTTTGGTATCCAATAGCCGACGATTAATTAATCAATGTGATCTAGTGGTGTCGTTAAACAAAACAAACTTTAACTTTAGATTGTTAATGAAAGTTATATTCACCAGGCACGGATTCCTGAGAGGTCCCAAGAGATCCGGACCCTCCTCCATTTTTGGTCAAACAATGTACATTACATAATACACAAAAAAGCAAGCTAATCCACAGGGCCGTAGCTAAAAACATTTACTGGTTAATAACCGTTATTGATATTGAAAGTAAAGTTTGTTTTATTTAACGACGCCACAAGAGCACATTGACTTTTTATCTTATCATCGGCTATTGGGACGTCAAACATATGGTCATTCTGACATTGTTTTGTTTTAGAGGAAACCCGCTGTCGCCACATAGGCTACTCTTTTATGACAGGCAGCAAGGGATCTTTTATTTGCGCTTCCCACAGGCAGGATAGCACAAACCATGGCCCTTGTTTACACCTACCAATTGAGCCTTGCGAAGCACTCACTCGGGGTTTGGAGTTGGTATCTGGATTAAAAATCCCATGCCTCGACTGGGATCTGAACCCAGTACCAACCAGCTTGTAGACCAATGGCCTAACCACGACGCCACGGAGGCCGGTATTGTTGATATTGACGTTTTCAGTATGTAACCTCCCTGAAATGGCTGCAAAGTGGCCTATAGATTTCAAAATTTCCTGGGGGGGTGGGGGGTGGAGGGAGGGGCATGTACCCATGAACCCCTAGTGTCTTGCGCATTCCGTACTCGTTCTTTCCAAGAATCCATCTGCACCTACCGTTACATCCCTGAAAAAATATATAATCCCAGCTACAGCCTTGATCCCTTCCACCTTTCAGGCATTTAAAAAAAAAATCCTGGATCCGCGCCTGTTCTCGACTGAAATTAAAGATCGCTAGTGTACCGCACAACACCCGTTTGTCGATCTACTTAATTACACACCAAAATTGCAATATAACAAGTGGAATAACATAACCGTATGCATAAAATTCGATCCGTTAGCCTAAACAATTTATAATCGAGTATCTGAAGTTCTTATTGCCATATACTAGTAACCATTTTGTTTTGTCATTGTAGAATACTCAATATGGTCCGGAATCAAGGGAATCCCTATGACTGGCTATCAACGTAAGTACCAATCCGCTTGTGGAAACAATTGATCTCGCCTATGACGAGCTAACCACGTCCCCGTCGAAATATTATTGGTCGAGAGTGGCTGTCAATCACGCCGTACCTGATTCGTGCATTTTAGTTTAATTTGGGCAACAAAATCAGCCTGCCTCTCCTACAAAAATGGGAGCCCGTACTCCTATGAACGTTGTGAGAGTTTGATGAATTAGATCCCAGAACTGGATATGTTCGTTGTTTGGGGAAATGAGAATACACTGTTTCGCATAGTTTCTCTTTCTTCTTAAAGGGACATTCCTGAGTTTACTGCATTGTAAGATATTTCTGTGATTAAACTTACATATTAAATATATTTTCTTGTTTAGAATATCAGTGTCTGTATATTCAATGTGTTTCTGGTCGTCTTAATATTTGTAAGAAGCCCAAACTGGATTTTGTCTTCAAATAATTTCGTACGTACGACAAAAACAAATATTAGAACCACCAGAAACACGTTTAATATACAGCCACTAATATTTTATGCAGAAAAATATATGTAATTACAATTGTTAAAGAGTCTCTGTTAGTCGATAACATCTTAAAATTGCAGCAAACTCAGGAATGTCCCTTTGATGCATTTTGCCCCAGCGCGTGCTGTAACCTCACCGTGGTGCAGGGGTTAACATTCTCTTTGAGAATGGCCAATACAGCACAACTCCCCTTTTGGGGCATCTTGTTGGCGGTGATGTACAACCCGTGAAAATGGATGATGGGATCCTGGTGACTGAGTTGGGGCATACCTGCGGGTATGACTTCTGGCAATACATCACTTTGGCCCGGAGTTCATATAGACGGGTGGTCAGGGAGGCCCGACCTGATCAATCGGCTGGTCATGCCAAGCTTGATAGCACGCAACCTTTGTTTTGTTTATAGTAGTCAAGAACAAACATTGTTTTAATTACTTTTTGTATTTGTTGCTCTTGGGGCGGTGGCTAGGGTCAATCGGGTGATTAATTTTTTCTTGCCTGAGTATATCAACCATATATTCCTGTCTGGTGGTTATCCGCACCATCATGTCCCCTTGTTGGACTCCGTGGTGGGTGGGGGCATGGTTCATGAAACATTTGAACTCTAATATGGCTACAAACCATTCTCAACCTGTTGATGGGACCCTGAAAAGGGTCCATACCGAAGTTCCGGATTCTTTATCATCAGATGAAGAATCCAAGAACAATAGTTTTAATAAGAAGTCCAGAGTTACATCTTCTGAATCCTGGCCGAGGTTCTTGGTTATCAGTTCAACTATTGACGGAGCCTTGAGCAAGCTTTTACCGCTTGCTGTTCAAAAGGGACTTGTCGGCTTGGCTGGCGAGTCCAATACTGTTAAAAAATTAAGAAATGGAACTTTGCTTGTTGAAAGCTTGACAGAAAGCCATTCTAAATATTTATTAAAGTCAAGTATTTTAAGTAATGTGCCTATCACAGTGACAGCTCATGCCTCCCTTAATTCTTCTAAGGGAGTGATTAGATCTCGTGATTTGCAGGGAGTTGATGATGATGAGATCATTGAGAATTTATCATCACAAGGCCTGACATTTCTAAAGAGGATAATAGTTCGTAGGAATAATAAGTTGGTTCCTACAAATACCTTTATCTTATCTTTTAACAAGCCAACTCTTCCTCAATCAATGAGGGCTGGGTATATCAGCATCCCTGTTGAACCTTACATTCCAAACCCTTTGCGCTGTTTTAAGTGCCAAAAGTTTGGTCATGGTCAGGCTGCATGTAGAAACCACCTGACATGCGCGCGTTGTGGTCAGCTAGACCATGACAGCAAAACATGTCAAAATGAGATCATGTGCATAAACTGTAAGGGACACCATTTTGCATATTCGCGAGAATGTACAAGATGAAAAACAGAAAGGAAGGTTCAGCAGGTCAAGGTTGAAAAGCGCTTGTCATTCCAGGAGGCCAGGAAATTGGTGGAAACATCCACACCAGTTGTTGCAGCAGGAAAGTCATATCCTGCAGCAGTACGGGTTTCTATGACAAGTGCTGCAACCAATACTGGCACTGTGACGAGACTAAATATAAAAAGCTGTCAGATATTGAGAAAACTGAAAAGCAGGTAGCAAAGGCTGCTCAGAAACAAAAAGAAGCCAATAAAATGACACAAGCATCTTTGGGATCAATAGATCTGTCAAGTAGGTCAACTTCTGGGGCGCCAGACACCAGTAGCCGCCCTCAGTCAAGGAAAGATGCAAAGTCATCCATAAGTAAATGTTCTGGACGTATGAAGAAGATTGAGATGCATGCCATCCCAGTCAGCAACTCCTTTAATGCTTTGGTTCCTGATGATGAAGATGGGATGGATTATATGTCCTTTGATCTTCCACAAGTACAGGTAACATCTTCAAAACACAAGGGAAAGTCCAAATTAACTCCCATACTTCCTCCCAATGACTAATTCAGTCATTCAGTGGAATTGTCGTGGGCTTAGGCCCAATTTTGATGAATTAAGTCTTTTAATTCAAAAACATAGTCTTCAGGAAACTTTCTTGAAGGACACTGATTATATTACCATGAGACGATTTAACCTCTATCATAAGTTTCATGAAACTGAAACTAGAGCTTCTGGGGGTGTTTCCATTCTTGTTAATGAAAACATTCCTCAGAGTATAGTAGCATTAACTACAAATTTACAAGCTGTGGCTCTAAAGGTCACGGCTCATAAAACTATAACTCTGTGTTCAGTTTATATACCTCCTCGAAACCATTTTAATTTTAATTCTAGAGATCTTCAAGATCTCATTAATCAGCTCCCTTCTCCGTTTATTATTATGGGAGATTTTAATGGTCACCACACTTTGTGCGGATGCGATGATGTAAATATTAGAGGTAAACAATTGGAAGACTTAATTCTCAAAAATGACTTACTTTTATTTAATGATAAAAGTCATACATATTTTCATTCTGCCAACGGTTATTTCACTTCTATAGATTTAACCCTTTGTAGTCCTTCACGTTTTCTTGATTTCTCCTGGAAAGTTGGTTCAGACCCTTGTGGTAGTGACCACTTTCCCATTATTTTGGAGAATGATGGACCACCATCACTTGAAAGGGTTCAAAGGTGGAAGTTGGCGAAGGCAAATTGGGGTCAGTTTCAGCATCTGTGCAGCACTCGTCTGCAACAATTTGCCATTACTGATGCTGATGATCCCATGTCTTTGTTCACTTCCATCTTGAAGGATATTGCAGATGAAACTATTCCTAAGACTTCGGCAATACCAAAGCGTTTCAGTAAACCTTGGGTTAATTATACGTGCAAAGATGCATTCAAAGAGCGAAACAGGTTGCTTGAGCGGTTCAAACGTGAACCTACAGCAGACAACCTGGATGCATTTCGTATTGCTAGGGCTAAGGCTCGCAGAGAGATTAGACAGAGTAAGAAAACATCTTGGAGAACTTTTGTCTCCAAGTTGAATTCACAAACATCGGTGAAATTTGTCGTAAAATCAAAGGTAAAGAATCCAGTAATACAGTTCATCATTTGTCTCTCAGTGATACGGATGTCACGTCTCAAAACTTGATTATGGATGCATTGTGTATGGGTCGGCTAGATCCTATACACAATCAGGGACTTAGGCTTTGTCTTAGTCCATTTAGA
This sequence comes from Gigantopelta aegis, assembly GCF_016097555.1. NCBI lineage: Eukaryota > Metazoa > Mollusca > Gastropoda > Neomphalida > Peltospiridae > Gigantopelta > Gigantopelta aegis. Next base: position 57,669,648 of record NC_054712.1, on the reverse strand, counting down.
ACATCTCCTGTAGAGAGCTTGTACTTTGATGCACACGAACCTTGTTTGGGTGCTATACATGCGCTACCAAGATCGATTCTTTACCATCACCTCCTACACATAATGCGGTGTTTGACTACAAATATATGAGGTTGTTTGATGCATGGCCAAATGCTATTCGTACATTTGGTCTTCGCATTAAGCGTTTTCTATCGCTTTCCAACATTGATTCATCAGACACTTTGGAAACTCCTTTAATATTTTGTTTTACCACCATGATGTATTACACCACCTAAAATTGTGTTTGATCTTTCGCATCTGAAGAAAGATCGTACAGATGCTGTTGTTTATAAACAGTTTTTCATGGAAATTCAGGACAAGTATCGTGATTACATTCCTGTGTATACAGATGAATCACGGGATGGGAATTATGTGGCTTGTGCTACAGTCTTTCCATCAGACACTATCATTTCCATACGACTGCCTGACTCGGCATCGATCTTTAGTGCTGACGTTTGGGCAGTCATTAAAGCCTTAGAAGAAATCAAAGATTCAATAGCATCCAAGTTTATCATATTTACAGATTCACTTTCGTGACTCCAAGTGTGTCTTTTTATTTATTGCCAATAAAGATGTTGTATTTCGTTGGGTGCCCAGCCATGTTGGCATTAGGGGTAATGAAAAGGCAGAGTCTGCTTTGGATTTGCCTCATGCCGGGGTTGGTGTACCTTATACTGATTTAAAAAATAATATCAACAAATTTATCTTTTCGCCTTGGCAACATGATTGGGACGGTGCGGTTGCGAACAAGCTTCATGCTACCAAGCCAGTCTTGGGAGAGTGGCAGTGCAGGAAGGATGAAATAGTCTTGTGTCGTGCTCGCATCGGTCATACATACTTGACCCATTCATTTATTTTGAAGAAGGGTCCTCCACCTCAGTGTGAGCGTTGTCAGTGTACTCTGACGGTACGCCACATTTTGGTGGAGTGTCCTCATCTCAAAGAGACTCGAAAAGATATATTTGGAGAAACAAATGTGATGCAATCATTTCGATTCCATCCAGAACTTTTATTGCAGTTTTTATGTGATACTGAATTTTACTCTAAAGTTTAATTTTATATATTTGTATTTTTACAGTTCTTTACACTGTGTTTTAATTTAACTGTTGAATTTTTATATTGATGTTGATCATCACATTATTGTTGCATTTACCATAGTTTGACACCCAATAGCCGATGTATTTTTCGTGCTGGGGTGTCGTTAAACATTCATTCATTCATTAATTTAATGCATTTTGGGAATATACGGATATTGGAGGGGAGGAGATACATGCTAGGAAAGGAGTGTTGCAAAGCTATATAATTTGAGTAAATCAATTAAATTGTTGTTTCTTTTCTGATTAGGTGTTATAAGTTGTTCTATTCTTAAAAGTTCACTTTGTATAGAGCTAGTTCTCATTGTGAGCTCTCGAAATGAAATTAAACTGTGAATTATCAGTACATCTATAGCAACATACTGTTGTTAATTACGTTGTTTTGTTCTTACTGCGATTTAAAGGGTCTGTCCCTAGTTTTTAAACACTAAGTCATATTTTCAGTACATCTATAGCAACATACTGTTGTTAATTACGTTGTTTTGTTCTTACTGCGATTTAAAGGGTCTGTCCCTAGTTTTTAAACACTAAGTTATATTTTCCACCTGGACCCTAGTTTCAACCGGTAAAAATGGACACTAAGTATGGTTAATTTACAAACCTGTAACACATTTGGATACAACAGAGTGAAACAAGAATCTGTGACTTTGAAATACCCTTAAAAATAGATAAAATGCGACTCCATCACAGTTACTTCTCAAACGCACGTGCGTTTTTAAAAAATATGAAAAAAATGCATTTTGTGGTATTAGAAACACTTCGGTTGTACGGAAATGGATAATCTAAACAATAAAATATAAGTAATGTTTGATTTTAGTGATCATAAACGGCTCTAATTGTGAAAAATGGGCATAAGTTTTTTTTAAAACTAGGGTCTGTCCCTTTAACCAACAGCAATTTTTAACTTTTGTAGGTTACAGACGATCTATCATAATGTCTCAGCCAAGCTACCACTATGCAACATATGGAGGCTATAGACCAAATGGTGGAATGAAAGGCATTGCACCTATTGGTGGGATGATGCCAGGCAGAGGAGGTTTTGCACCTATTGGTGGGGTAATGGCAGGCAGAGGAGGTTTTGGTGGAATAGTGAAAGGCAGAGGAGGTTTTGGTGGGATGGTGAAAGGCGGTGCACGCATTGGTGGGATGGTGAAAGGCATTGCACCTATTGGTGGTGTAATGGCAGGCAGGGGAGGTTTTGGTGGGATGGTGAAAGGCGGTGCACGCATTGGTGGGATGGTGAAAGGCATTGCCCCTATTGGTGGTGTAATGGCAGGCAGAGGAGGCTTTGGTGGGATGGTGAAAGGCGGTGCACGCATTGGTGGGATGGTGAAAGGCATTGCACCTATTGGTGGTGTAATGGCAGGCAGAGGCTTTGGTGGGATGGTGAAAGGCGGTGCAGGCATTGGTGGGATGGTGAAAGGCATTGCCCCTATTGGTGGTGTAATGGCAGGCAGAGGAGGCTTTGGTGGGATGGTGAAAGGCGGTGCACGCATTGGTGGGATGGTGAAAGGCATTGCACCTATTGGTGGTGTAATGGCAGGCAGAGGAGGCTTTGGTGGGATGGTGAAAGGCGGTGCAGGCATTGGTGGGATGGTGAAAGGCATTGCACCTATTGGTGGTGTAATGGCAGGCAGAGGAGGCTTTGGTGGGATGGTGAAAGGCAGTGCAGCCATTGGTGGGATGGTGAAAGGCATTGCACCTATTGGTGGTGTAATGGCAGGCAGAGGAGGCTTTGGTGGGATGGTGAAAGGCAGTGCAGCCATTGGTGGGATGGTGAAAGGCATTGCACCTATTGGTGGTGTAATGGCAGGCAGAGGAGGCTTTGGTGGGATGGTGAAAGGCAGTGCAGCCTTTGGTGGGATGGTGAAAGGCATTGCACCTATTGGTGGTGTAATGGCAGGCAGAGGAGGCTTTGGTGGGATGGTGAAAGGAAGTGCAGCCATTGGTGGGGTGACTAATTGTGGCGGACCTAGGGTATGCCCATAAAAAGAGTATACACAACCATCTGAAAATTAAAACTCTGGCTTTGAACTACATTAATAAATTCGAAAAATTGCACAATATCATAGAAAACTGTTTTTAACGTAATGAATTGATTTTGTTTTGTTTACTGATATATTTTTTTCTGTTAATGTATCTAATAAAACTTTCTTTTTGAAAAACTTTTCTCTGCTTTTAAATCATATTATTCCATTAATACGTTTTGTGTTCCAAAATTTAGTTACAGTCTTAACCCACTACCGACTGTTCTGCGTACTTGCTTAGGTTGGGGTCGTGGGTGTGGGTCCAGGATTTGTTTTTACAAGGGGAGGTCACTGTTTAAATGGAAGTCACGTTGTATAATAGCGGTGTATGCACTTGAAAACACATTAGAAAAAAATTCGTCATGAGCAGGATAATCGAGTCCCTTGACAGACCCCCCCCCCCCCCCCCCCCCGGTTCCGACCTGGGTCAGTAAAGGAATCCGAATTCTCCGCATGTGAACAATGAATAGGATGTATAAAGAAATGTACTATCATGGCTAGGGGGCGAGACGTAGCCAAGTGTCCAGCCAGTGCACCACGACTGGTACATCGAAGGCTGTGGTATGTGGTATTCTGTCTGTGGGATGCTACTAATGGGCAAATGTAGCGGGTTTCCTCTCTGAGACGATGTCAAAATTACCAGTTGTTTAACATCCAACAGCCGATGATTAATAAATCAATGTCCTCTAGTGGGGTCGTTTAAAATAATATAATTCCATTTTATAATTACTGTTTTGTAATAGGCGTCTGGATTGGTTAAAATGCCATCACGTGATCTAAAAAAAAAAACGTTCATTCTTCCATTAACGTGAAAACTGGACTTTTTCGGTAAACAAATAAAAACAGAATATTATTACCGGAACTACTTTGTATCAATTACGTCAACAATGGAATCTCCGAGGATTCCATCCTTTCTATTTGTATCCCAATATCATCTGCCCTGTGAGTGATAGTGACAAACAGACAGACGACAATCACAATGTCGGATTAGAGACACGAAGGTTTTGGTGGAGACTTTACATTAAGCCATCACAATTCAGGCTTTAAACGACTCCGGTTTTGAACTAAGACACATAATGTATATGACAAGCCACAAAAACAAAGCTTCTATTTGAAGTTATAGCAGAGAATGCTCAACAAATAAAAAAAAATAGACGAGCGCAGCTCTGTCACATCTGATAAAAACACCAAATCGACAACTTACACGCGCGAAAACACATACGCCTTCAAGGCTTCATGCACAATTACGCGACCTGTCCTTTCCGAGAATAATATCACACAATCACAAACTTCCTCTGAAATCCACACACACAGTAACACTGAAACCACTTTATCCCTTTCAAGTGGTCTTCACATTCACTTTCAACTAATTATTCAACTTTTGACAACTGCAATTTTAATATAGTAATTGATAAATCTTCTAAATAATTTGATGCTCTCCTTGTGTTAATTAGTTCAAAATTAATACTTTAACCGCTTTACAACAAATCTTCTATTTAAAGGGACATTCCTGAGTTTGCTGCAATTTTTAAGTTGTTATCGACAAATAAAATATTTCTGCGATTAAACTTTCATATTAAATATATTTTCTTGTTTAGAATATTGGTGGCTGTATATTAAACGTGTTTCTGATCGTTCTAAAATTTGTACTAGGTTAATTGTTATTATATTTCCTAAAAAAGATTTTTTCGTACGTACGAAATTATTTGAAGTTAAAATCCAGTTTGGGCTTCTTACAAATATTAAAACGATCAGAAACGCATTGAATATACAAACACTAATATTCTAAACAAGAAAATATATTTAATATGTAAGTTTAATCGTAGAAATATTTTATTAGTAAGAAATAATTTCGTACGTACGAAAAAACAATATTTTAGGAAATAAGATGAAATTTAACCTAGTACAAATATTAGAACGATCAGAAACACGTTTAATATCCAGCCACTAATGTTTTATGCAGAAAAATATATTTGATATGTAATTACAATCGTTAAAATGTCTCTGTTAATCAATAACATCTTAAAAATTGCAGCAAACTCAGGAATGTCCCTCTAAGTATATAGATCGTTCAATTCCTAATTAATTATCGTTTGATATTTTAAAAAATTAAAAATGTTTGCGTTATCGGTTGATGTTCAGTTATTTTAGAAAATTAAAATTTATAAAAAGTTATGTAAATCATTATAATGAATCGGAGATTTGACGGGGGAAAAAAACGAATGGAATTCCCTTATTTGTGTATTGATACAGTTGTAAATCATTGTGGAACAGAGTTCGATTGGATTTTTAAAAATATAGTTTTGTATAATGGCAATATTAATGCATTTGAAATTATAAAAATTGAACATTATATTTTTGACGTTCATGCGATGATAAACACCAAAACCGTTTTACACACTTGTTCATGAACGGTTTCGCGCTATCGCGCTACGTCATTCATAGTGTGTAAAACCATGAAAACGGTTTTGGTGTTTATCATCGATGAATGTCAAAAATATTTAATTTTGCCACCTTGGTGTATCAAACCACCAAAAATTGTATTCGATCTTGTGCATCTAAAAAAAGATCGCACAGATGGAGTTATTTATAAACAACATTTCATGGAAATCCAAGAGAGGTACTGGGATTACATTCCTGTTTACACAGACGGATCACGGGATGGAAATTATGTGGCTTGTGCTACAGTTTTTCCGTCAGACGCAATAATTTCCATGAGATTGTCCGATTCAGGTTCAATCTTTACTGCTGAAACCTGGGCAATCATTAAAGCCCTGGAACAGATTAAGGATTCATGTGCATCTAAATATATTATTTTTACAGACTCACTTTCGTGTCCCCAAGCTCTACAGTACATGAAATTGGAGCACCCCTTAGTTGGAATGGTGATACGAAAGTGTGTCTTTTTATCAATTGCCAATAAAGATGTTATATTTTGTTGGGTACCCAGCTATGTCGGCATTAGGGGTAACGAAAAGGCAGATGTTGCTGCCAAGTCTGCTTTGAATTTGCCCCGTGTCCATGTTGGTGTCCCCTACAGTGATTTTAAATTTCATATTAAGCAATATATCTTTTCGACTTGGCAAGACGATTGGGACGGTGCGGTTGCGAACAAGCTTCATTCTGTCAAGGCAGTCCTGGGGAGTGGCAGTCATCCTACAGGCGATGCAGGAAGGATGAAGTAGTCTTATGCCGTGCCCGCATCGGCCATACATATTTGACGCATTCATTTATTTTAAAGAAGGACCCTCCCCCTCAGTGTGAACATTGTCAGTGTACACTGACTGTGCGTCACATTTTGGTGGAGTGTGATCATCTCAAGCCGACGAGAAATGATATATTTGGCAACAAAAAGGTTTTGGAATCTTTTAAATTCCACTCAGAATTAATCGTAAAGTTTTTAAAACATTTTGACTTCTATACAAAGTTTTAAAATGTACTTGCCTTGATTTTATGTATTGCATTATATTTTTTACTTACAGTTCCTTACACTGTGGTTTTACATGAATATATATAAATAATATTTTCCATATACTTACCATTTGTGACACCCAGTAGCCGATATGTATTTTTGTGCTGGGGTGTCGTTAAACAAACATTCATTCATTCATTCTTCTACCATGGCCTCTAGCTATCCCGATCACTCTGCCATTCGAGAGCAAGACGGACATTGGACAGTTATGGCAGCTCTCTCATAACCGTTCAAATGTCCGTCTAGCTTTCGAACAACAGAATACTCTGGCTAGGCGACTCACATTTCATGGGATGTCTAGAAATGTCCTTTGTTTTGGAGGGGGGGGGGGGGGGCAACGAATCAGAACTACAAAACATTTACCATAATCAAAATGCATATCTTCAGAAAATCGAGTCAAAGGGAAGTTTTAACAGTCCTAACTGCTACCATGATGCATTGTCCTGTGATTTGTCTGGGCGGACTGCCACTGTTAAGACTGGTTTAACAAATTTAAGCCTGTTGTCTGTGTTGTGTTTGTTTATTTTGTTTAACGACACCACTAGAGCACATGTATTCATTAATTAATCATCGGATAATGGATGTAAAATATTAGAAAATTCTTAACACATAGTCTCGGAGGCAAATCCCGCTACATTTTTCCATTGGTAGCAAGGGATCATTTATATGCACTATCCCGCAAACAGGACAGCACATATCACGGCCTTTGATATAGGCCTACTAGTCGTGGAGCACTGGCTGGAATAAGAAATAGCCCGATGGGTCCATCGACGGGGATCGATCCTAGACCGACCGCGCATCAGGCGATATCTTTACCACTGAGTTACCTGCCGCCCCTGTGTATAATGAAACACGTTGTGTACACAATGGAGTACATTGGGTTTACGTAGTAACGCCCCAGCTGTCTCTGTCTCTGACATTAGAAAACGTAATCATCAAAAGAGCGGAAATTAACATTAAGTTTTGTTTTTAAAGGCACATTCCTGAGTTTGCTGTAATTGTAAGGTGTTTCCGACTAACAACATATTTCTACGTTTAAACATACATATAAAATATATGTTCTTGTTTAGAATATCAGTGTCTGTATATTCAATGTGTTTCTGGTCGTCTTGATATTTGTAAGAAGCCCAAACTGGATTGCGTCATCAAATAATTTATAAATATATATTTTAGGAAATAAAATGAAATTTAACCTAACACAAATATTAGAACGATCAGAAACACGTTTAATATACGGCCATTAATATTATATGCAGAACAAATATATTTGATATGTAATTATTGTAATTACAATGTTAGAAAGACTGTTAGTCGACAACATCTTAAAAAATTGCCCCTAACTCAGGAATTTCCCCTTAAACAGCAAGGTCTTCAAGGTCTGCTGAGATTGATATCGTCTTTCTGTGTCACCGTCACAGTCGCTGCTTCAGACAAGAACATATACTCTTCAAAAGAAGAAACGCAAAACCACATTGTCGTAACATTTGGAGAATTGATTTAATTATTGAATGGTGAATCCGATAATTACCAAATGTTGCAGGATTGTTCACAGTTCACTCTAGTCCATTGTGAGTAAGTGATAGGACACACCACCAAGGTCAAGGTCATCTGGAGTCAATACCGGGTGTGGCCTCCGCGTGTGTTGACAACTGCCTGGCACCGCCTGCCCATTGAAGCAACTAGAGTACGGATGACGTCCCGGGGGATGGTGGCCCACTCGGCCTGCAAGGCTGCTGCCAGCTCGGGCAGGGTCTGGGGCTGTGGTTGTCGCTGTCGGAGGCGTCGGTCCAACTCGTCCCATAGATGCTCAATTGGGTTCAAATCCGGTGATGTCGATGGCCAAGGAAGGACATTAATGTTGTTGTTCTGTAGGAAAGCCGTTGTGAGACGTGCTGTGTGAGGCCTGGCGTTGTAAAGTTGGAACACTGCGTTGGCGTTGGCCATAACTGGAACGATGTGTGGCCGGAGTATCTGGTCAATGTAGCCCTGTGCATTCAGGTTGCCCTGCACGTGGACCAGGTCAGTTCTGCCAGTGTGTGAGATGGCTGCCCACACCATGACACTACCCCCGCCGAATCTGTCCACTTCCTGCACGCAGTTTGCCGCATAACGTTCACCACGACGCCTATACACGCGACATCTTCCATCATGACGTCGGAGCAGAAATCGGGACTCGTCACTGAACCACACCTGTCTCCATCGCAGTTGAGGCCATTGTCGATGAATCTGGCACCACTGCAGTCGGAGTCGACGGTGTTGTGGTGTTAAGATGACACCTCGAACTGGACGTCTGGCACGAATTCCTACCTCACGTAGGCGGTTCCGTACGGTCTGGTCGGATATCCTGCGCAAATGTGGTATTGCTGCGGCTGTGGAGGTGGCAGTAGTCAATCGTTCCCGAAGGTGGCGTACCCGGATGTAGCGGTCCTGCCCAGGGGTAGTGACCCGTGGTCGACCGGATCTAGGGAGGTCACGTGTTGATCCATGTTGCTGGTAACGGTCCCACAGTCTGGAGATGGTGCTTGGGGACACATGGAATGCCCTGGCAACGGCCGTTCTGGATTCGCCTGCGTCTAGTCGGCCGATGGCATTGTTTCTCTGCGGTTCACTGAGACGTGGCATGTCCTGGATTGTCAACTGTCGGCCAGATACAGAGGCCAGGCAAGCGAACACCCTGCACTTTTATACTGTCGGTGTTCATGTTGCACATGCAGACAACGCACGTGCAGTGGTGACATGGTTTGCACGTGGCTGCGTTTTTGCGAATATTCACATTTTGGAACTTTATTGTACAGTAGCTGCGTTTTATCGAATGTAACCGTGGGAATGTGTTTGGGACATGCAATGACCTTATATTCACAAAGCATGAACCGGTAGGAAACATAAAATCGGAGTTATAACCCATTTGTACCCTTTTGCGTTTCTTTTTTTGAAGAGTATATATAAAAGTAACACTAATAGCCTCAATGATCCTGACTTACCTAATACCAACTCTGTACAACATATCCCTAACCTATCTGGTCAGAATGCTCAATTATCATTCGTTAGTATCAATGTATGTGGACTGAGAAGTAAACTAATGATACCGGTATTTGTAGATTATGTCTCAAAGCATGATATCCTCTGTTTTATTGAAACAAAAACCAACAAAACAGATTGTATGTCCACATTTATACCAGGCTATGCATTTTATTTAAACAACAGAAAAGGAAAAGTATGCCCATCTGGTGGCATAGCTTGACGAAACACTATCAGTTAGTGTAGTATATATATACACACACATACACACACACACACACACACACACACACACACTGGATTCCCATACTATAAAGAAGACACATTTGATATTATTGATCATGGAATTACCCAGGCTAAAAGGGGAGGTAATTCAATTTTACTTCTTGGAGATTTTAATGCAAGAACAAAATGCTTGCCCGACTACACTGCAATTAATATGGATTCAGAACAGTTAAATAACATGGAAACTGATATGATAGACTTTCTAAATGAAATTTCCACATTAGAGTCACATGGTGTGCAAACTGATAGATCAAGTCGAGATACTGGAAACGTGTTAAATTATTAAACATATGTAAAGCACACAACCTCTATATACTAAATGGCAGAGTAGGCAGTGATAAGCATGTAGGAAAGGTAACTTGTAAAGATAGTAATATGATTGACAGTGTCATGGGCACGCATCATACGGAAACGAATGCGAGAAAATATAGTTTTCTTGTTATGTGATTAATGGCTGGGGAGCTGCTTTGTATGCTGAATTGTTATACTGGGTTTGACAGGGAAGAGGATGCAGTTAGTGAATATGTGCACTTGGTTTACACTGGATACTGCCCCCCCCCCCCCCCCCCCCCCCCCACAGCACCTTGAAGTCATGCAACATTTGTTTAAAATGCATAGAAATGGGTGTGATTCGGTTCCACGTGTGTTTGTTTACATTGATATAACGTGAAAAAGAGCTGGACAACAGGGGTCGTACTTTTGGGTGTTCATTGGCCCAAGGCAGGTAATGTTTCTTGTTAAATGTCAACGGCCTGGTAAAATTAATAAAAGTGCTACAGCGACTGGGGCTATATGAGAAAACATAGTGTAATTAATTGTGATCTGAGGCCTGATCATGAAATTACCCAGGCTAAAAGGGGAGGTAATCCTATTTTACTTCTTGGAGATTTTAATGCAAGAACAAAATGCTTGCCTGACTACGCTGTAATTGATATGGATTCAGAACAGTTAAATAACATGGAAACTGTTATGATAAACTTGTTAAATGAAATTTCCAAATTAGTCATATGGTGTGCAAATTGATAGATCAAGTCAAGATACTGGAAAAGTCAATGGGCATGGTGTTAAATTATTAAACATAGGCAGTGATAAGCATGTAACTTGTAAAGATAGTAATGTGATTGGCAATGTCATGGGCCCACGTCATATATTTCCGATCACTAATCATTTCCACGTATGTCAGACTTGCATCGGAACACGCAAACGACAATGATACATGTAGTTCGGAAAATAGCATACCATTAATGAACGAAAGATTACGTAAATTTGTACCCGAGCAGTGTACCGAAATAATTAACAAAATTAACCTTGACTCGCTTGTAAATATTTCCGCAATCCTCGATTACAAATCTGTCGATATCAAAGCACGTGTGAACCAGATCGTCGATGCGATGAAAAACCTATTTTTAGACGCGGCCGCAGGCACTTTTGGGAACCCTTGCGCGTGCTGTAACCTCACCGTGGTGCAGGGGTGTAACATTCTCTTTTTGAATGGCCAATACAGCACAAATCCCTTTTTTTCTTCGAGATACAATTGAAATTTTTAGTAAAAGTCAGTATCTATCTGTGATATATTTTTTTTTGCACAGGTTTTTTTACACCGTGTTTTTATTTAAATCTTGAATTTTTATATTGATGTTGATAATTACTTTATTTGTTTGCATTACCAGTTTGACACCCGGTGGCCGATGTATTTTTCGTGCTGGGGTGTCGTTAAACATTCATTCATTCATTCCTTTACTGACCCAGGTCGAAACCCGAGGTATGTGTGTAAGTCACTTTCATTTAAACAGTTCTTTACACTGTTTTTATTTAAATCTTGAATTTTTATATTGATGTTCATCATCACTTTATTTGTTTGCGTGCTGTAACCTCACCGTGGTGCAGGGGTGTAACATTCTCTTTGAGAATGGCCAATACAGCACAAAATTGAAGTTTTGAGTAAAATTCAGTATCCGTAAAATTCTGTGATATTTGTGTTTTTGTACAGTTCTTTACACTGTTTTTGTTTAAAACTTGAATTTTTATATTGATGTTGATCATCACTTTATTTATTTGCATTACCATAGTTTGACACCCAATAGCCGATGTATTTTTTCGTGCTGGGGTGTCGTTAAACATTCATTCATTCATTCATTCATTATTTGTTTGCATTACCATAGTTTGACACCCAATAGCCGATTTATTTTTCGTGCTGGGGTGTCGTTAAACATTCATTCATTTGTACACTAAACGTAATCGATTACTATCTGTAAAATCCCACAGGTGCCGACTCCTCTCCGTTGTAAACACCATCAGGCAAAAAATAAAAATACATATAATAGAACTTTAAAAAATAAACTTAGTCTACTTTTTTTGTTCTTTATCCCACTGCCCCCTTTCCTTTCTCTCCTTTGAATTCCATGTCATTTCGTCCCGATCTGGCAACTCTTCCTATCTTTCAACTTCTTTCACTGTCCACCTCCACATCCCAGTTCCAGGCCGTCAAGTGGAAAATATGAATTTTTATTGCCTGAAAATAGGGTTAAAATATGAATTTTGCCCACAAAATAGGAAGAAAATAGGAATTTTGTATAAAAGTAAATGTCCCAAAATAGAAATATTGCAGGGGTCAAGCGAGTGAGCCATTTCAAAAAACTAAATATAAAAACAGAAAGCCATTGAAAAGATAATATAATAATACAGGAAAATAAGACAATGTGTATATCATAGGAATAAAATAGGCACTTATTTTGTTTTAAGATGGCCTCCCAACACCCCTTATAGCCATCCCGATCCACCACTTTTTATTCAGACAATGCAGTGGTTAAATTTGGTTCTTTGGAGTAAGACTTTTAAAAAGCAACACAATGCAGTATTCCTTTTATGCTATTGAATAATACAAGTTACAAGGTCAAATTTTAACTCTGAAATGACAGGGGTGTTGACTGAAAAAAACCCACACAAGGCATTGCTGTGTGTGTGTGTGTGTGTGTGTGTGTGTGTGTGTGTGTGTGTGTGTGTGTGTGTGTGTGTGATTGAATGTGGGTATGGACAATATTTTTAAAATTAGTTTTCTCTTGGTAGATTAACTGGATAATATAGCTGGATTTAGTAGCTGTGTGCTAACTGAATTGGTGGAAATATGTCAAATAATTATGATACTGCAGCTGTGCACATTTAATAGAATACTTGTTACGGTAAGCAAAGCACAACCTGCAAATGAGCACGGAAGTCCCACTTCCTTAGACACCATGAACCAGTACATCAGCCTGACTTCGTACAATTTAGACGTGATGAGAAATGTGGAAAATGTAAGATATTTGCACAAACACCCACCCACACACACAATTTAGCAGTTGTTTTGTTTTTGTTTCTTTTTTAGAGAAAAAACAATCAGGCCACCAAAATTTAAAATATAATGGCCATACAGCCCTAAATCCACTCTTGGCCAGTAGGCACGTAGTCACTGTGGAACTCTGTACAGTTACACTTTGAACTAAATTCAGCTACTACATAATTCACCACAAGTTACATATCAAATGTGTAGACTGAATGTATACTAATAAAACATTAATCCAAGTGACAAGGTACGAGTAACCATAAAGCTTGAAAATAATACTATGACTGTAATTGTAATGATAACCATTGTGACACCAAGACAATGCACTGATATTGAAAGTACCATGGTGAATTCATGCAAGTCATGTTGCCTTCTTAGTAGGAACACCACCCTCAGATTCTCCGGTCTTCCTTTTAGTAACTTTCTTTGTTGGAATAGCCTTATCCAACAGCTTCATTCTTTTGCTATCCAATTGCTTTTGTTTGTCTTTTATTATCTTCAAACGTTGCATTGCTTCTTCTCGTTTGCTTTTAGCAACATCAAGCATAGTTGAAGCAACTTTGGCACTTTGCTCATTCACTGGTGATCGACTAATGGCACAATGTAATTTTTTTGTAGTATCATTCAACAGTTCATCTGCTTCATTTATGGAAGCTATTGCCTGTTCCTCTTTCTTTTTCAAGTCTTCATCCTCTTTAGCCAATAATTGTTTCTTTTCCATCATCTGTTCTTTCTCTCTTTTCATCCTCTCTGCATCATCCGTTTGCTTTGCCTGTTCTCGATTTCTTGCTTCTTGAAGCTTCTCCTCTTCTAATCTTGCTAGACATGCCTTCATCTCTTTTGTTACAGGTATCATTGCTGGTTGGTTGTCAACTGGATCACAGAAGCGAACAGCATCTTTCACAGCACGTAGACCACATATTGTGGTATCACTTAAAGCAGATCTTTCTTTTGTGACTACTCTGGCATTGATGGATAAACTCCTTTCAGATTCTGCATTCATCTGTGTCAAAACAAGTCCTGATTTCAAAATGCGTGGCAGTACAGAGTACCTGCTGGTGTTGGTTACCGATTTAAGTGCAAATACTTCATTCCAGTAGTGCTCAATTCGTTGCTCTTTGTTGACTGCAGCAACATCACCATCAGCTTGCAAGGCTTTCCACTCATCAACAACACACGACACCATTACCATGCAGATAATGAACTAAAGAAATAATTAGTATGTAGCTCAAAGTAACTAGGTCTAGACTGAAAGGGTTGCCATATCCTTTCAACCTTTTAGTTTTGAGCATTCAACAAGATCAGATATTACCAAAAAACAGTAACATATCAAGAAATTCAGAAATTATAAATAAGAGGACTTTATATTGCTTTGTGAAAATTAATAACTGAAAGCCTGTAACCATGCATGCCATCTGCATATTCAGATTTCAATGACTATGCCACAGATATCACAATATGCCTCATAGCAAGTCATATGGAGCAAATGGTGTGAAGAGAAAAAATATGGTGTCGCCAAAAAAATATATTAAAAAATATATGAAACTGGTCAAAAGTGCAAAAAAAAAGGGGGGGGGGATAGGAATTTTCATCAAAAAGAGGGCTAAATAGGGACTCATAAATAAAAATAGGAAAAAATAGGATATTTGATGGCCTGCAATTCTTGTCTCTCCAACCGCGACAGGTGCTCGTCTCTTGTGGCTATCCGTGCCACACACCTGCCATTCCCCATCAACTTTTACCTGTGGGCTTAGTCTGACTACTTCGGGGAGTGTTAAGTAGTTACTTCTGGCATTGTTAAGAGGCACTTAATTCACACCCATACACCACCTACTATGCACCCCTACTACCGGCGGTCGTTAGTTAGTGCCGTGGGTCAGGCCAGCTTTATCAGCGGCAGAGGACGAGAAAGTTTCTATCGATCTGATGATCCCGATCTACGTTAAACTATTTAACCTTATGCTAGACCATAGTATTTTTCCTAATGAATGGTTAATAGGAATTATTAAACCGATTTTTTAAAATAAACGAACCCGAATGATGCCTGACAACTACAGAAGAATAACGTTGCCATGCTGTTGTTCTAAATCATTTACCACAATTTTAAACATAGGACTAAATACATTTATTGACGAATGTAGCATATTGCGCGAATCCCAAACAGCATTCCAAAAAGGCTATTCTACTACTGACCATCTATTTAGTATTCACTATTTAATAGAACTTTTTTAAAATAGGAAAAAGAAACTATACTGTGCCTTTATCGATTTTCAAAAGGCTTTTGATATGATCCCCAGAACCTGCTTGTGGCTAAAATTATTAGACAATAATTATTAGACAATAATATAAATGGGAAATGTTTCACAATTATTCACCAAACGTATCAAGGTATTAAATCTTGTATTTGCACTAACAATATATACTCGGAACTATTCTCATGCAACATCGGCGTGCGACAAGGTGAAATTTGTCACCTGTCCTATTTTTAATACTTAAATAACCAGGAAACGTATCGTCTTAGCTAAAACTGCATTGGGGTCTTTCCTGTTATCAATGATCTCGATATATTTCTTGAAGCTGTCATTTGTTTGCTTTCTTTGCTATATGCGGACGACACAGACTTCCTAGCAACGAACCCGCGTGATTTATAACATACCCTTAACATGTTTCACAATTATTGTAATAAATGGAATCGTAAAATCAATATCAACAAGACAAAGCTATAAAGTTTTAATGGCACAACCAATGATTACACGGAAACATTTACCATCGGAAATAAGGTTATCCAAAACGTTAAAGAATATAAATATTTAGGTTTAACTTTTAATAAGCAAAACAAGTTCAACACAACACGATTTCTTTTGTATCCCAACAAGCTACAAAAGCAATGTATTTCGTTTTATCTAAATCTAAAGATAACAATCTATCAATAGAATGTAAGTTAAAATTGTTTCACACAATGGTATTACCTATTCTTCTGTATGGATGTGAATTATGGGGTTATCAAAACACTGCCAGTATTGAAACATATATATAAATTTACTGAGACGCCTGCATCCTGTTAAAAAAGGTAAACCGATATGTATGCTATACGGAGAACTATGACGTAGACCGATTAAACTAATTATTCAACAAAGAATAATAAATCAGGAAAACACAAAACTATCCTTTCTATTGCATGCATTTATGCATTTATGTTGCATCCGTAAATGGACACAACTACACTTGGATTCAACATATTAAACAATTATTTAACAACCTAGGTATGTATGACTGATATATGGCTGTCTCAAAGATTAAAAAAAACCTAAAAACAAACAAACACCCACAAACAACTTCTTGAATATATCAAATTGAGGCAGCATGACCAGCACCTTCAAACATGGAACAATAACATTGCATCATCGTCTAGAGTGGAAAATTATAAAATTTTAAATCGGCTAATTTGTTTTAAATACCTCACCATATTGCCTGAAACACTATGGATCATTATTCTTAAATTCAGAACATCAAATTAGTATCTCTCGATTGAAATAGGACGATGGAATAATACACCAGTAGGAAATAGGTTATGCACACTTTATGATTTTAACGATATTGGTGATGATTATCATTATCTATTCACTATTATAATTTAGAAGAAGCAGCATATTGTAATAACAATAAATATGAGAAATTTATTTTTAAAAAATGGAAACTTTGGAATCATATTTTTCAGCAGACCCAAACCTGATAGGCGTCAAAATAATTCTGGACTAGGTAAAAACAGAAATTGATTTGGTGTTTTGACATTTTTCATAAACAAGGAAAAACTATAACAGTAAAGACTGAAAAGAAAATAATCTATTTATAGTAATCTTTTGTATAACAAGTTTAGTTTATTGCGAAAAATTCTCAAGTGTTGGTGGTTGTGTGTAAATGTGTGCCTTTTGTGCAATGTGTAAATGTATAAGTGTGTCACTATAATACATGTTTGTTTATTGTGAAAATGGTTCGGGGGGGGGGGGGGGGGGGTGCAAAAACTAAAAGTAGTGTGTGCGGTGGTAACCATGACTACAGGAATTAAAGGTTTGTTTCCAACACCTGTCTTATTTAAAAATTGTCATGCCATGTGAATGGTGGACTAACATTGACACTATCAGTACAATTAACATTTGCATGTAACAGTTCAACAGATTTGTTTTGCTTAATGACACCACTGGAACACAGTGATTAATTAATCATCGGTTACTGGATGTCAAACATTTAGTCATTTTGACTCGTAGTCATCAGAGGAAACTCGCTACATTATTCCTGATGCAGTAAGGATCTTTCATATGCACTTTCTCACCGACGGGAAAGCACATACCACGGCCTTTGTCCAGTTGTGGTGCACTGGTTGAAACGAGAAAACAATCAGTTGAATGGATCCGCGGAGGTTCAACAAAACAATGTCTGAAGTGTGAATACTTGCGTATGTGTGTGGAATGGACATTCACGGAAATTAGTTCATTGTTTGCGGGGTTTTTTTTACTACAAAAAAACTATATTAGCTGCTAGTGGCAACATATTAGCTGGTAGAAAGCCTTTTGACAAATTGCCACACATGCTTATATGGGAGTGACACAGGGATATTTGTTTTTCAATGTTAACAGTATTCGCAAATGCCATATTAAAGGCACACATTGCGTGTTAAACACGTTAGTAATGGAATGCTATACAACACGCCTAACCAACCCGGTTTGTACTAAAACACCATGTTGAATTACCTAAATATAGAATTGGAAACTTTACACCATTAAATTTCTCACAACAATATTTATTTCATTTTGTATGCATTGTTTTTAAGCTCCACCTAGTTTAGATCATAATCGTGTTCAAAGCGTTGCAGCCTCTTCAGTTCAAATCTCTGTCTTTGAAGCTGCAGTTTTGAACATTTATTATGACAATTATAGTAATTATGTGTAATACACCACCATGTTTGATCTTGCCCATCTGAAGAAAGATCGTACAGATGCTCTTGTGTACAAGCAATTTTCCATGGAAATTCAAGACACGTGATTACATTCCTGTGTATACAGATGGACAGTTTTTCCAGCAGACACAATACTTTCCATGAGACTGCCTGACTCGACATCAATCTTTAGTGCTGAAGTTTGGGCAGTCATTAAAGGGACATTCCTGAGTTTGCTGCATTGTAAGATGTTTCCGACTAATAAAATATTTCTACGATTAAACTTACATATTAAATATATTTTCTTGTTTAGAGTATCAGTGTCTGTATATTCAATTTGATTCTGGTCGTCTTAATATTTTTAAGAAGCCCAAACTGAATTCTGTCTTCAAATAATTTCGTTATATTTTAGGAAATAAAATGAAATTTAACTTGGTAAAAATATTAGAACGATCAGAAACACGTTTAATATACAGCCAGTAATATTTTATGCAGCAAAATATTTTTGATATGTAATTACAATCGTCAAAAAGTCTCTGTAAATCGGTAGCATTTTAAAATTGCAACAAACTCAGGGATGTCCCTTTAAAGCCTTGGAAGAAATAATGGATTCTAGTGCATCCAAATTTATAATATTCACAGATTTACTTTCGTGTCTCCAAGCTTTACGCAATATGAAGCATCAGGGGTAATGAAAAGGCAGATTTAGCTGCAAAGTTTGCTTTGGATTTGCCTCATGCCAGGCTTGGTGTGCCTTATACTGATTTTAAATATAGTATGCACCAATATATCTTTTCAACGTGGCAGCATGATTGGGACGGCGCGATTGCGAACAAGTTTCACGCTATCAAGCCAGTCTTGGGAGATTGGCAGTCCTCCTATAGATAGAATGAATGAATGAATGAATGTTTAACGACACCCCAGCACGAAAAATACATCGGCTATTGGGTGTCAAACTATGATAATGCAAATAAATAAAGTGATGATCAACATCAATACAAAAACTCAATGTTCAAACAAAAACAGGAAGAACTGTGCCAAAAATACAAACACAAATGTCACAGTATTTTACGGACGGATCCTACTCCACGTTCAATTGGTGGCTGTATTGGCATTTTAAAGAGAATGTTACACCCCGCACCACGGTGAAACAGCACGCGCAGGGGTCCTATAGATAGTACGAAGGATGAATAGTCGGGTGTCGTGCTCGATCGGTCATACATACTTGACCCATTTGTTTTATCCTCCACCTCAATGTGAGCACTGTCAGTGTATTATTGACGGAGCACCACGTTTTGGTTAAGCATTTTAAAGAACTCGAAAAGATATATTTGGACGTAATGTGATGGAATCATTTCGATTCCATCCAGAATTTGTTTTACAAATACTAACTTTTATTCTAAATTTTAATTTGATCTATCTGTGATTTTTGTATTTTTGCACAGTTCTTTACACATTTTTATTGTGATGTTGATCATCACATTGTTTTTTTTCTGTTACCACAGTTTGACACCCAATAGCCCATGCATTTTTCGTGTTGGGGTGTCATTTATAATTTCATTATCGTGGGTTAATTATAATCTCTTTTTTTTTTCAAAGTGATATCTTCCAAGGCTCTCTCTCTCTCTCTCTCTCTCTCTCTCTCTCTCTCTCTCTCTCTCTCTCTCTCTCTCTCTCTCTCTCTCTCTCTGTCCTGTTAGCCAAAAATAGTATACTTCCTTTAAAAATATATATCGCTTGGTGTAACTCGGTCGACTCATAAATATTATCATGACTTATTTCTTTGTCATTTTCATTTTCTTAGCCATCATTTCTGAGGGTTTCCTTCTTTTTAAAACTTAAATAAAACCGAACACACCAACCGGTCAGCAATTAATATGTTGTTTGTTGTCATTATCAATCATGCATCTATTGCTGTTCACAACAAAAACATTTATTGCTCGGGTAATATTTTCGACATCCAAACATTTCTTGGTGGTGCGTTTTCAATGCTGTTCAGTATATATATGCATACACACATACATACATACATACATACATACATGCAGTATATGGATATCCATACATAACTACATACTAGCCAGTGCCAGGTCTGCCCACTGTTTCATGCACATAAGCGGGATCGACCGCGTTGATTGTAGGCCCCATGCATATTGTTGAGTTAAAGAGCATCAATATGGATGCCTCAATAGCTCAGAGCGCATCGTGGCTAGTCTGGAATTTGCCGGCGATTCGGTGCCACATGTTCGAGTCCCAGCAACGGCATGGGACAATTTGTGAGGTCAGAAAGGATTTAATTATCCCCTGTGCCAGTGCGTTAATATCTGTGTATGTAACAGTCAACCGCGACATACATACAATATATAGATATCCATACATAAATATATACATCAATACATACATCAATACATACATATATATATATATATATATATATATATATATATATATATATAAAGCACATTCAAATAAGCAGGACGATATATACGACGGCCTTTTATGTGTCATACGTGGGACGCTGGTTGGGACGGGGGTGGATTACCAATGATCAGTTGATAACGTAATCTCGGATACTACTTAAATTTGCAGACCCTATATTGAACCCGCGGAAATGGGCACACAGTTGTGTTTATCTACAAACATGTACCACGTCTGGATAAAGTTATAATAGAGTGAAACTAGAGTCGGTGACCTTTAAACGGCGAAATACCCTTAAAAATAGACTAGAGCTCGTTTCCATAACCATTACTTCTCAGAGGGACGTTTGATTTTAGAATTATGAAAAATACATTTAATAATATCACAAACAGCAGGATGACCAGAAACGCTTCGGAAGTTTGGAAATGGATAATGAAAACAGTAGAATTTAAGTAATGTCTAATTTAAATTATCAAAAACGGGTTTTATAGTGAAAACTACGCGTCATGAATTTCCTGCATTGTTAGATGTTTCCGACTAATAAAATCTTTTAACGTCTAAAAATACACATAAATATATTTTCTTGTTTTGAATATCAGTGTCTGTAAATTCAATGTGTTTCTGGTCGTCTTAATATTTGTAAGAAGCCCAAACTGAATTTAAAAAATATTTTAGGAAATAAAATGAAATTTAACCTAGTACAAATACTAGAACGATCAGAAATGCGTTTAATATGCAGTCACTAATATTTTATGCAAAAAAAATATATTTGATATGTAATTACAGTCGTTAAAAAGTCTCAAAGGTTCAAGCACGCTGTCTTCGGCACACTCCTCAGCTATCTGGGCTGTCTGTCCAGGACAGTGGGTTAGTGGTTAGTGTGAGAGAAATAAGAGGGTGTAGTGGTCTAACACCTACCCGTTGAGTGGTTAGAACTCGCTCTAGGTGGGAGCCGGTACCGGACTGCAAACCCAGTACCTACCAGCCTTATATCAGATTGCTTAACCACGACGCCACCGAGGCCGGTTACAAAATTAATCGTTGATGCTATGCAGGTCTTGCCTTTATATCGAACTTGACGTTTCAACTATTGTGAAGAGTTAGCTCTCAAAATTAATAATTACTTGCCAAAATAAGAGAGCCAACTCTTCGCGATCGTTATAACGGCAAATTCGATATAACGGCAAGGCCTGCATAGCATCAACATGACCGTTATAAAGAGGGTTGACTGTACCTGGGTTGCCCGTCACAAACATACAATATGTAGGGCGTTGTCGTGACATTGGTGTCTCAGACTCTTTAACAGTATCCAGTCTTAGACTCTAGAGTCCAGGTGTTTGCTCCACCACTGGCATCAAACGCAAGACAAGATGTAGCTGTTTGTTTTCACCTTTTATTATTATTATTTTAAAATATACTTACCTGGATATGTGTAATATATTGTACTTTTCCCCACACATCCTTACACTGTGGGTTTTTTCATAATTTTAAAAATAATATTTCCATATATTTACCTTTTATGGCACCCAATAACCGATGTGTATTTTTTGTGTTAGGGTGTCGTTAAACATTCATTCATTCATTCATTCATTCATTCATTCATTCATTTCCTTTTTTCTATTTTATTGAAGGTTTTGGAATCTGGAACCACGGATTCCCTATCAATAATGGCTACCGACGTAAGTACCAATCTGCGTGTGGATATTAAATTTATCTCGGTCCCTTTGACCAATGACACCCAAGATATGTTTGTGGCACTTAGGTTCACATGCAATTTATTAATTGTGTAACTGGAAACTGTGGTCTAGTGATAAAGTCATTTGTCTTACGGCTGGTAGGTACTATAATCTTCCCCATTTAGATACAAACATGTTTCTTGGTAAATAATATCAGCGGGGTTTTTTGTTTGACGTAAGAAGAAAAGTAAAAGTGTTTTGAAAATAACACAAATAAAAGACTATTTTTGTGTGCAATTTAGAAAACAATCGGCAAAGAAATACATAACTTGTAGTAAATCCCATAATATGAAAAAAGACTTTCCCTGTGTGTGGGGGGGGGGGGGGGGACGACTATAGAAAATGAACATTTAACGGTGTACAATTCTGAGTAATACAAAGCTCTATAACTTAAACGAATAAATTAAATCGTTTCCTTTTTCAGATTTAAAACAAATTTTTTATTTCTTTTGAATACCATGACTGTGGACCCAGTAAGTTCTTGTTGCCAACCATTAACCTGTGGGTTATCAGCAAACATAATCTCTCAGCCAACTTACCGGTATCCAACATATGGAGACTATATCGGTGGATACAATGATATTATTAGTAAACAGGTACATCAGTAGGGGTGCAACGATACGGTCGAAACCGTATTGCGATATATTGCAATATAAGAAACCGTATTGCGATATGTATTGCGATATAGTTGATATTATTTATATTTAATATTTATGGGTTGTTTTTTTAATAAAATAAGGAGGCATGCATTTTTTAATGATCTTTATTTAGTTTCAGATGTCAGGTTAAATGTTTTAGGCTATATTTTTCTTCAAGAATATGAGCATGTCCACAACTTCAGGATTGAGTGCGGCCCTCTGTGCTGTGACAATGTCCCCAGCTGTACTGAACACGCGTTCTGATGGTATTGATGTGGCTGGAATACACAACCGTTTCCTGGCTAACTGTGAGAGAAGAGGAAATTGCCAGTGGTGTTCTTTCCACCATACCAATGGGTCTTCTGACATCGGTATAAGCGCGTGACCTTTGAAGACATCAATTTCGAATATTGCCCGTTCCAAGTTGGATTTCTTGGGTAACATCTCCTCCTTTATGAAAACAACATCACCTAAAATGGAGGCTAAACCACCACTGGCACAACTAGACTGAGTAGTGAGGTCACTTGTGATCTTTGTCGAGGTTGTAGTGACATCATCAACTGGTTTGACATCAGACTGTGCATCTGAAATATGGTATTAGAACAGCCCTGTATATTGCTATAGTGTAAATGATTTGTTGCTAGAACAACATTTTAAAAAGTAAACACTGACTCAACAGGAGTAAATAAGGAGCCAATTTCTTCTGATATATTTTTTAATATGAATACAATTAAATATCAAGAAGATTAAATTTCCAAGAAATAAATAACAGTAAACAGTGAATATATTTCTCATACTTTATACAATACATAACTTTACAATTGGCCCACAGTCTCATATTGTGACTGAATGATAGTAGACATAAAAAAAGTTACTTTAGCGGTAATTTGAATTTTGAATTGTTTTAATAAAAAATAATATGTTCATTTGCCTTGTTTTTATTTGTTAAAAAATAATTTAAAACCAGTAATTATTTTGTGGGTACAGGGTAACATTAAAAAAATTAAAAGTATTAAAGTATCCATTATTTATTCCAACCTGACAGTTTTTCAAGTGTACACATGTCATAACTTTTTGTCACACTTATACTTACAAACAAACATTTTTGGAAAAAGGTAATTGAATGAAAGACAAAAGTTACCAGCTGATTCCATATCTGGTAGCATGACTGGCAATGTAGGTAGGTCATCAGCAACTGTTGTGGTTGATGTGGTTGGTTCCACCTTCACAGACACAAGTCGTGGTTTCATATTAGCTGCTTCAACTGCAAGTCTGTGGTACACCTCATGTTGCTGCTCTGCATTCACACATGACACTTTAAAGCGGGGATCCAGTGCAGTACACTCTTTCAGAAACTCCTGCTTATTGCTATACCTGGAAGTAAGGGCGCGCATATTATTTGTCAAACCAACATCAGTGACATTCAGTGGTTGTATTCACTATTCAATATGTGTAACACCCAGACCCCCACCCCACCCGCTTTGGTACGTAATATACAGATAATGTAATGAATATATTGAGTAATATTGAGTATTCAATATTTGGAGCAACATTTAAATTCAGTAACATACCCTTTGTAAAATGTAACAGTATACAGTATGTATTTCATTTACAGGAAAGGACATTTTATTTTCATTTTCCAACAGACAGGACAACACACACATACCACAGCTTTTGATATACTTGTCAGTAGTCAATGAGCAATCATTTGGACAGGAGCCTTACATTTAAATATTATGATTGTGCAATACACTCCAAGATTATATTCATTAAAAGTTAAAACAGTCTTACCTGCTTTCCAAATCAGAAGCCATGGCCTTCTTCATCTGTTTAATAACATCAGAATCCATCTCTGTAGACACCAAGACACTTGTCAACCATTTCCTCTGGAGTGGAAGAATGATTGATACAGTAGGCATCTTCTCTGTGCACAATACAGTAGTAATTGCTTTCAGTGGAAGAAGGCACGACACAATGTCCTCTGCTATCGTAATATCTGCCTCAGATAATGTTGATATGTCATTCACATTGCTGCGGATTTCTTTAGCCACTAGTGCGGCATAGATTGCGGGCTGCAGTTCAAGAAACTCCAGCATATCACATGCAGAATTCCAACGTGTGGGTACATCTTGAAGTAACTTAACATTTTTAAGTCCTTGCTGTTTGGTTTTCTCTTTAAGCAAAGCTGCAGCAGTCGTACTCCGGTGAAAAAAGGATACGACGCGCCGTACACGAGCAAGAATTCGTGACACAGAATTCACCTTAAGGCCCCTCTGCGCTGCCAAGTTGAGTGTATGAGCGTAGCATCCAATATGAGGAATACAACCTGCCTCTCTCGCTGCAACTTCCATATTTGCCGCATTATCAGTGACCAAAGGAGGGTTCTTGTTAAGGCCCCATTCAGAAATTGCGTCAGTTAAAACTTGGGCAATGTTTACACCTGTATGGCTCTCTGGCAATTCTCTTGTTTGAAGTACGAATGACTTCAGGTTCCAGTCTTCAGTGATGTGAGAAGTTGTTATAGTAACATAAGACTGGGTTGCTCTACTTGTCCATCCATCAGTCGTGAGTGCTACTGGGACATCCTTGAGACTGGAAATAACGTCAGCGCGACATTCCTGGTACATGTTAGGTATGACAGTTTCGGCGAAATAAGTGCGTGATGGTAACTGGTACCTCGGATCAAGTTGTTCAACCATATCTTTGAAACCTTCGTTTGACACGATGCTGAACGGTCGGAGATCTTTAACTATAAATCTTCCGATAGCTTTAGTGACAGTTTTATGTCTTTCGCCGGTAGTTTTATATTTCGTTGTCTGTAAGAAAATGCTCGGTATGGTTTGTGGGAGCATTGCAGCCATTGATACTTTCTTCTGTGTAGATGAAGTAGTCGAAGCTGTACCACTTTTTGTATTAATTTTGTGATGACGATTCAAGTGTGTGCTAAGATTAGTAGTTCCACCACTAAAGCGAACGTCCATTTTACATCTTTTACAAACTGCCAACCCCTCCTGAATTTCGCCCGTGTCTTTTCGTTTCTTCAGTTGAAAATTTTCCCAAAAGCCACTTTTTGCCTTTTTGTTTGAAATTAATTCAAATTCCATTATTTGTTATCTGTCCTGACCGGCACAACCTGTCACGAACACATCTCAGTAACAAATGCAACTGATGTTAAGAACCGATCGGCAAAGACTTAATGTCGGAAAAAAATTAAAGACGGCTGAATTTCAGATCATAAACATCAAACGCATCATCAAAAACAATTAAACATCAAACACGTCGGTGTTTCTTTGATGGTCAGTTACTAAATACTTGTTGCACGTGTTTTTCTTGGATCAAAGTTAATAGACCTAAATGATTATATAAACAACGACATTTATTAGCATAATGTTTTTCTTGGTCATTTTTTAATTTTTATTTTTAGCACACGCTATACCACAGGTGTTACGGTGTCAAACCAGTTGTAAATTGTCGCATTGGGAAATCCTTACTATCGGGCTTTTCCGTTGCTGCTCGCTTGATACGGAAATGTACGTATTCAGTCGTAATCTTCCGGCAGATCGACCGAACCAAAGGTTATTGGCCGAAGTGTCTTAAACGATCAGCAGAAGTATTCCGAGTTCAGGCGAAAACAGCGAAGTGCGAGTCTCACTTGTTGCAAGTTGTTGGTTTATTTCTTTGACGATGATAGCAGTAGACGAATTCCAACGTAAATGAATAATAATGTGTAGGTAACAAAAGGTGTATTTGTAAATTTGTAATTATCCTTAACTGGTTATTTTTATTTGACTTTTAGCACGTTTTGTTTAGATGTCAGAACCAAGTATAACCGACCCGACTACGCTTGACGTGATTGTCACATTTCCTGTCATCGCCAATTAATCAAATGATGGGTTTTTTGTTTTGTTTATTTGTTTGTGTGCCTATTTCAAGTCAAGTCAGATACAAAAAAAAAAGCGTGTAAAAATCGCGATACGCAAAACTGTACCGCGGTTCGTATCGAGCTGATCAATTATCGTGATATACCGGTATACCGGTGTATCGTTGCAGCACTATACATCAGATTCTTTAGCTTTGAATAATGCAATTTGGCTATATTGACGCTTTAAGTTACGACATTTGAAGGTATTTATAACAACAGACAACGTTTTTATACGCCCGTCCTTTGACGGGTCAATTTATCGTTTGGCGTTGTCCGAAGCATATCTTTCTTGTCAATTCACAGCGGATCATCAAACATTGAATTCGACTTACTTTTGATGGGCGGGCCATATCTTTCTCATCAATTCATATAGGATCGTCATAGCTTGCATTCAACCTACTGTTGCTGGGCGGGCCATATCTTTCTTATCAATTCATATAGGATCGTCATAGCTTGCATTCAACCTACTTTTGATCGGCGGGCCATATCTTTCTTATCAATTCATAAAGGATCGTCATAGCTTGCATTCAACCTACTTTTGCCCCTGCGTGTGCTGTAACCTCACCGTGGTGCAGGGGTGTAACATTCTCTTTGTGAATGGCCAATACAGCACAAAATTGAAGTTTTGAGTAAAATTCAGTATCCGTAAAATTCTGTGATATTTGTGTTTTTGTACAGTTCTTTACACTGTTTTTGTTTAAGTCTTGAATTTTTATATTAATGTTGATCATCACTTTATTTATTTGCATTACCATAGTTTGACACCCAATAGCCGATGTATATTTCGTGCTGGGGTGTCGTTAAACATTCATTCATTCATTCATTCAACCTACTTTTGCTGGGCGGGCCATATCTTTCTCATCAATTCATATAGGATCGTCATAGCTTGCATTCAACCTACATTTGATGGGCGGGCCATATCTTTCTCATCAATTCATATAGGATCGTCATAGCTTGCATTCAACCTACTTTTGATGGGCGGGCCATATCTTTCTCATCAATTCATATAGGATCGTCATAGCTTGCATTCAACCTACTTTTGATGGGCGGGCCATATCTTTCTCATCAATTCATATAGGATCGTCATAGCTTGCATTCAACCTACTTTTGATGGGCGGGCCATATCTTTCTCATCAATTCATATAGGATCGTCATAGCTTGCATTCAACCTACTTTTGATGGGCGGGCCATATCTTTCTTATCAATTCATTTAGGATCGTCATAGCTTGCATTCAACCTACTGTTGATGGGCGAATCGTGTGCCTTAGTCGGTATTAGTTTTTCTTTAAAGACACTGAAATTATTATCCCAGCTTACATTATTCTTAATATAAATATTTGTTTATACACAACACGGGGACGTGGAATTGGAAGGATTGCTTATTTTACGAATGACACTTGTTCTTCTATTGTTCTACGACATGAGTCCAGTCATTCCTTTACCCACATAGTACACCTAAAACTTACAACTCATCAACTGAATATCTGTAAGAGTTACTGCTAATTTAAGAGCAAACGACATCCTTCCGAGTTAGATATTTAAAATATGCTAAATATATAAACTATAATATAAATATTTGTTTATTTCAGCTTTTGGTGTCGACATCTTGTGGCAGAAGTCTGCAAATGTGTGAGGATACCCAAGGATGTCCAAAAAGACTTGAAAGTCGGACTCTAAATTATTTAATAAACTCGTAAAACGAAAGTTTTGATCTCAGACGTTCTTTGTTAAATATACTAGTTTCATTGTATTTTTATTCCTTCTCTTTGTTTCTCCCCCCCCCCCTCTCTCTCTCTCTCTCTCTCTCTCTCTCTCTCTCTCTCTCTCTCTCTCTCTCTCTCTCTCTCTCTCTCTCTCTCTCTCGCAACCTCTGCCTTAATCCTGGATTAACTTGTGTATTTTCTGGCTGGTGGTACTGCCCCCCCCCCCCCCCCCCCCACCTTCCTTATGTAGACCGAGTAGGGAGAACATTGATGAGCTATGGTCGACATTTTAAAAAATGCCCATCATGGTCCAGGAAAATGTTGAAGATCTGGTAATGACTGTCAAGCACATTACAAACAGTGAATGACAAGTGTTTATACGATGCATTTAATTATTAAAGGGACTATCTTGAATTTTAGGCGACTGTTAAAATGATGTCGACCAACAGAGAACTCTTAAAGGGTTTGCTGCAACTTTTAATATGTTATCGTCTAACAGAGCCTTTTTAACGATTCTAATTAAATATCAAATATATTTTTCTGTATAAAATATTAGTGGCTGTATATTAAAGGTGTTTCTGATCGTTCTAATATTTTTACCAGGTTAAATTTCATTTTATTTCCTAAAATATAACGCAATTATTTGAAGACAGAATTCAGTTTGGGCTTCTTAAAAATATTAAGACGAGAAGAAACAAATTGAATATACAGACACTGATACTCTAAGCAAGAAAATATATTTAATATGTAAGTTTAATCGTAAAAATATTTTATTAGTCCGAAACATCTTACAATGCAACGAACTCAGGAATGTCCCTTTAATGACCGTATTTATATATTAAATATATTTTTCGAAGTACAGTATTACCTAGTGGTTGTATATTAATAGTGTTTCTGGTCGTTCTAGATTTTATACTTGATCAAACTTCACCTTATTTCCAGATATATATTGATTCGTACCGTACGAAATTATTGGGATACCAAATCCAGTTTGTGCTATTTACAAATAGTAGGACGATCAGAAACACATTGAATATACAGACACTGACATTTATAAACAAACTATATTTAATATGTAATACTAGTTATTACAAAATTTGATTAGTCGAAAACCGCGTCCTTTGATATACTAGTTATGGTGTACTGGCTGGGAGGAGTCCACCGATGGGAATCGATCCTAGACCGACCGCACATTAAGCGACCGCTTTTCCACTGGGCTACGTCTCGCCCCCTTCATGATACCTTGGCATAACCTACATCATATAGTCAGTCCCCCAACAAGCTGAAAAAAGTAGTATAACTCACATTTAAAAATAAACAAATTCATTGTAATCATCCGATAAATGCTTACCATAGTCTGACACCCAATAGCCGATGTATTTTTCGTGCTGGGGTGTCGTTAAACATTCATTCATTCATTCATTCCGATAAATGCTTTTGAGGTACCTTGGAATTCAGGACGCTACAGTCAGTAAAAAAAGAAAAAGAAAAACCAAGACAGAATTAAGAGGACAACCGTTTCCCCACCTGCACAGAATAGTTTACATTAAAAAATGCACTTTTGGTATTTTTATTGAATGACGACTGCTTCCTGTCCCTGCCCACGCTAATTACGGCCCTTACTCAGCACCCACTAGCCTCAAGATCGATGGCTTAACAACTACACCACCAACGGAACATTGGATTTGTCAAACCTCTATTGAGAGTGGCAGTCCTCCTGCAGACAGGTCACAAGGGGTGTATCAGTCTCTGTTGTTGCAGTCCACCTACAGACAGGATGTATTAGTCTGTAGTGTCAGTCCACCTACAGACAGGATGTATCAGTCTGTAGTGTCAGTCCACCTACAGACAGGATGTATCAGTGTGTTGTTTCAGTCCACTTACAGACAGAATGTATCAGTCTGTAGTGTCAGTCCACCTACAGACAGGATGTATCAGTCTGTGTTGTTTCAGTCCACCTACAGACAGAATGTATCAGTCTGTAGTGTCAGTCCACCTACAGACAGGATGTACCAGTCCGTCGTGTCAGTCCACCTACAGACAGGATGTACCAGTCTGTGTTGTTTCCGTCCAGCTACAGACAGAATGTATCAGTCTGTAGTGTCAGTCCACCTACAGACAGGATGTACCAGTCTGTCGTGTCAGTCCACCTACAGACAGGATGTATCAGTCTGTAGTTTCAGTCCACCTACAGACAGGGTGTATCAGTCTGTAGTGTCAGTCCACCTACAGACACGATGTATCAGTCTGTGTTGTTGCAGTCCACCTACAGACAGGATGTATCAGTCTGTAGTGTCAGTCCACCTACAGACAGGATGTATCAGTATGTGTTGTTGCAGTCCACCTACAGACAGGGTAGTGTCAGTCAACCTACAGACAGGATGCATCAGTCTGTAGTGTCAGTCCACCTACAAACAGGATGTATCAGGCTGTGTTGTCGTAGTCCACCTACAGACAGGATGTATCAGTCTGTGTTGTCGCAGTCCACCTAGAGACGGGATGTATCAGTCTGTCGTGTCAGTCCACCTACAGACGGGGTGTATCAGTCTGTAGTGTCAGTCCACCTACAGACAGGATGTATCACTATGTAGTGTCAGTCCACCTACAGACAGGATGTACCAGTCTGTCGTGTCAGTCGACCTACAGACAGGATGTATCAGTCTGTAGTGTCAGTCCACCTACAGACAGGATATATCAGTCCGTCGTGTCAGTCCACCTACAGACAGGATGTATCAGAATGTAGTGTCAGTCCACCTACAGACAGGATGTATCAGTCTGTAGTGTCAGTCCACCTACAGACAGAATGTATCAGTCTGTAGTGTCAGTCCACCTACAGACAGAATGTATCAGTCTGTAGTGTCAGTCCACCTACAGACAGGATGTATCAGTCTGTGTTGTTGCAATCCACCTACAGACAGGATATATCAGTCTGTAGTGTCAGTCCACCTACAGACAGGATGTATCAGTCTGTAGTGTCAGTCCACCTACAGACAGGATGTATCAGTCTGTGTTGTTGCAATCCACCTACAGACAGGATATATCAGTATGTAGTGTCAGTCCACCTACAGACAGGATGTATCAGTCTGTAGTGTCAGTCCACCTACAGACAGGATGTATCAGTCTGTTGTGTCAGTACACCTACATACAGGATGTATCAGTCTGTGTTGTTGCAGTCTGTGTTGTTGCAGTCCACCTACAGACAGGATGTATCAGTCTTTCGTGTCAGTCCACCTAAAGACGGGATGTATCAGTATGTAGTGTCAGTCCACCTACAGACAGGATGTATCAGTCTGTCGTGTCAGTCCACCTACAGACGGGATGTATCAGTCTGTGGTGTCAGTCCACCTACAGACGGGATGTATCGGTCTGTCGTGTCAGTCCACCTACAGACGGGTTGTATCAGTATGTAGTGTCAGTCCACCTACAGACGGGTTGTATCAGTCCACCTACAGACGGGATGTATCAGTCTGTCGTGTCAGTCCACCTACAGACGGGTTGTATCAGTATGTAGTGTCAGTCCACCTACATACAGGATGTATCAGTCCACCTACAGACAGAATGTATCAGTCTGTAGTGTCAGTCCACCTACAGACGGGATGTATCAGTATGTCGTGTCAGTCCACCTACAGACAGGATGTATCAGTCTGTAGTGTCAGTCCACCTACAGACAGGATATATCAGTCCGTCGTGTCAGTCCACCTACAGACAGGATGTATCAGAATGTAGTGTCAGTCCACCTACAGACAGGATGTATCAGTCTGTAGTGTCAGTCCACCTACAGACAGAATGTATCAGTCTGTAGTGTCAGTCCACCTACAGACAGAATGTATCAGTCTGTAGTGTCAGTCCACCTACAGACAGGATGTATCAGTCTGTGTTGTTGCAATCCACCTACAGACAGGATATATCAGTATGTAGTGTCAGTCCACCTACAGACGGGATGTATCAGTATGTAGTGTCAGTCCACCTAGAGACGGGATGTATCAGTCTGTAGTGTCAGTCCACCTACAGACGGGATGTATCAGTCTGTCGTGTCAGTCCACCTACAGACGGGTTGTATCAGTCTGTAGTGTCAGTCCACCTACAGACGGGTTGTATCAGTATGTCGTGTCAGTCCACCTACAGACGGGATGTATCAGTATGTAGTGTCAGTCCACCTAGAGACGGGATGTATCAGTCTGTAGTGTCAGTCCACCTACAGACGGGATGTATCAGTCTGTCGTGTCAGTCCACCTACAGACGGGTTGTATCAGTCTGTAGTGTCAGTCCACCTACAGACGGGTTGTATCAGTATGTAGTGTCAGTCCACCTACAGACAGGATGTATCAGTCTGTAGTGTCAGTCCACCTGCAGACAGGTCATAAATGATGTATCAGCCTTTAGTGGCAGTCCTCTTACATACAGCTCCTAAATAGTGTATCAGCCTATGTAATGACAGTCCTCCTATAGACAAAACACACGTGATTCACGGTAGCACTCATGATCTTATCCCCTGACTTCTTTGTGCAGAGATATGAATGTTTATTATTGTAACTCTTTTGATTTGGAACGAATGAGATTAATCACATGTAAATACTAATAATAATAACTAGTTCAAAAATCCAGTCCTGGTGGGGTTTTTTTTATAAATCTCTTAAAGACTGTAATAAGAGTCTGAGATTTTAACGTCATGGCTACGCAGTACAAACTGTATGCGCATGTCATCATTGGATATTTAAGTCTAGACTTAAAAGTTTTATACGCACGGGCTCAGATCTAAAAAATTATCTCAATCCAGATCACAGTTCACTGGTATTAAAACTTTCCAACATTATATACAACAATATCCCGTGGTAAACTGAGAGGTAGTATTGTAGGTACTTGATTAGGGAAACTGATTTGGAGGAGGGGCAGATTATTATATGTTGCATTCTTCAAGAAGTACTATTGCTTGAGGTAAGTTGAGAGAGAGAGAGAGAGAGAGAGAGAGAGAGAGAGAGAGAGAGAGAGAGAGAGAGAGAGAGAGAGAGAGAGAGAGAGAGAGAGAGAGAGACGCAGACATACACACCACACACATATAGACACACAGACACACGTACACAAACAAAGACATACAGACATGCACACACCACACAGACTGACACACAGACACACAAACAGATACACACAGACACACATATACCACACACGGAGACACACACATAGACACCACAGACCGACAAACACAGACACACTCACATACACATACAGACAGACACACACACACAGAGGGAGACAGACACACACACACACACACACACACACACACACACACACAGAGAGAGAGAGAGAGAGCACATACACATACAGAAAGACACACACATACCACATACACACACTACACACATAGACATACACACATTGACACAGGCAGGCATACACATACAGGCAGACAAATACGCACACACACACACCACACAGAGAGAGACAGACACATACACATGCCAGACATACACGCAAACACGCACACACACACACACACCAATGTCTATTAGCTTCCGCCGTGCCTGTACGTGTACTAATTGAAGGAAGGAAAGAAATGTTTTATGTAACGACGCACTCAACACATTTTATTTACGTTTATATGGCGTCAGTCATATGGTTAAGGACCACACAGATATTGAGAGAGGTAACCCGCTATCGCTACTTCTTGGGCTACTCTTTGATTAGCAGCAAGGGATCTTTTATATGCGCCACTCCACAGACAGGGTTAGTACATACCACGGCCATTTATATACCAGTCGTGGTGCACTGGCTGGAACGAGAAATAGTCCAATGAGCCCAAACCGACCGCGCATCAAGTGAGCGTTTTACCACTGGGCTACGTCTCGTCCCATGTGTACTAATGTGATTAGCCGTCCAGAGTGTAACAGTTGATGACTGGTTTCTCGGCGTTCGTCTTATTTAATGGCATGGATGAAAGGAAGATTGAGACACCTTAAACAATTTTATGGCAAATTAATCCATTAACGTGCCATCTCGTGCACCGATGGAGACAGTTGACAAACTTACTCGACACGCAATAGTGTATGCACTAGCAGAGAACGCATTGCTGCATGTGGTGAACGCATAAGTAATGGGCGAACACATATTTCCGTTTTGCTGTCAGAAGAAAGACACAATTTATTAAATGTAAATCCATGTATGTAAAACAGCTCCGAGTGAGGAAGGAAATGTTTTATTTAACGACGCACTCAACACATTTTATTTACCGTTATATGACGTCGGCCATATGGTTAAGGACCACACAGATATTAAGAGAGGAAACCCGCTGTTGCCACTTCATGGGCTACTCTTTTTCGATTAGCAGCTAGGGATCTTTTATATGCACCATCCCACAGACAGGATAGTACATACCACGGCCTTTGTTACACCAGTTGTGGAGCACTGGCTGGAACGAGAAATAGTCCAATGGGTCCACTGACGGGAGCCGCAAGTGAGTTTCGGTAGCCGAAACACCTCGGGCTATCGCTAACGCCAAACATAGGAAAGACGTGTCACCCTGGGGAATTGCATTAAATTAATGTTTAAGACACCCCCAGCACAAACATTCATCGGCTAGTAGGTGTCAAACAAAGGTAGGTATACAATAGGTTTAAATTTAACATCAAATATATAATTATGTAAAAACAAAACCCACAGTGTAAGTATATTTTAAAACTTTGTAAAAAAAAAAATCAAATGTTTTAAAAACTTTAAAATTAATTCTGGATGGAGCCAGGATTTTTAAAAGGGTAGGGTTAAAAAAATCATTAATATATTAAAAGGGCAACTTTGAACATATAGGAATAAAAAAATGTTTTATTTAACGACGCACTCAACACATTTTACTTATCGGTATATGGCATCACACATATGGTTAAGGATCACACAGGTATTGAGACAGGAAACTCACTGTGATTTGATGGGAAGTTGTACACAATAGATTTGAAAACTTTAATTGGTTGTAACACCGCCGTTGGGGTGGCCAGGTGTGGGATTGGGGACGGTTTGGTCATATTTGCAGTTATAAACAACAAGGAAAAGGTTTGCAACTCTAACCTGATTGCAGCTATAAAACATAAACAGGAGTAGAATTTTAATTCTTGTTTTTAAGGGTTACTAGCTGAGGATTCCTATAGAATAATTTTTTTTAAACTTATGTGATTAAAAATAATAATAATTTAAATAATTCTAATATATTTTAATTTCATAGTGTTTTAAAATACATCTCAAGAGATCCTAACGTTTCATACACCAACCTTTAGATTTTCAGCAGACCAAATTTTAGTTCTTAGCACACACATACATGTCTTTCTTTTGGTCTGCTATTTAAACAAAAAATAACAGGTCATATTTTACTTCCTTATTTCAAGCCCTGCCCTTGTCACATTCTTTATTAAACGTTTTTCTTCCTCTTTTTTTTCAGTGAACAAATTATAATGTTCTTTTATTGTCGTCATGGTTAATAGCATTACAGTATAGTATTAGACGTGTGTGTGTGTGTGTGTGTGTGTGTGTGTGTGTGTGTGTGTGTGTCTGTATGTGTGTATGTGTATGTGTGTGTCTGTATGTGTGTGTGTCTGTTTGTGTGTGTCTGTGTGTGTGTGTCTGTGTATGTATGTGTGCGTGTGTGTCTGTGTGTGTGTGTGTGTATATATGTATGTGTGTCTGTGTGTGTGTGTTTGTGTGTGTGTGTGTGTGTGTGTGACCTAGTTTACTAAATTTAATTCTTAAGACTGATGAAACAAGGAAGTTAATTTTAGTTTTTTTGACTGGTGAATATTAATTAGGCGGAAAAGCATACGTAATGTCATTAATTTTGTTTGAAAACTGTATAAATATGAACATTTTCTGTACGTGTTGGGGATTGCGTCACACGTCAGACTTAGGTAAGAATCCGTTTCTTGTTCTATAGTTATATGAATATTTAAAGGGACATTCCTGAGTTTGATGCATTGTAAGATGTTTCTGACTAATAAAATATTTCTACGATTAAACTTACATATTAAATATATTTTCTGCTTTAGAATATCAGTGTCTGTATATTCAATGTGTTTCTGGTCGTCTTAATATTTGTAAGAAGCCCAAACTAGACTTTTGTCTCCAAATAATTTCGTACGTAATAAAATGAAAATTAACCTAGTGCAAATATTATAACGATCAGAAACACGTTTAATATACAGCCACTAATATTCTAAACAAGAAAATATATTTAATATGTAAGTTTAATCGTAGAAATATTTTATTAGTCGATAATATCTTAAAACATTGAAGCAAACTCAGGAATGTCCCTTTAAGGTAATCTTATTCTTCGTATTATTATAGGGCAATATTGTAAAATATTCATAACTACTTTTATGATAGAAACTTAGACAAGCCTTTCCCTGTCAAGAAATATATACTTTTATGAGTTTTTCTGTTGATATTTAATAGCAAACTTCATTAATAGAAGTCGTTTGGTGGTGAAAATACCCGAATTAAACGACCACAGTAAATGTTTACTATTATATAAATACAACTGTGACATGGTGGAGCAAACAAGCGTTCTTCACACCTTCAGGAATACTAGTACCCATTCAGTGCCGATAGCTGTACTGTGTATCAATTAAGAAAGGATGACTTTGGAATGCATCTAACTGACTCTATATAGACTAAGTTAGACTCAGTTACTATAAGAATACACCGCATGAAGTAGTAATTAAATACTAAAAGAAAAAAAGAAAACAAATATGTTCAGAATGGTTAAATTAATACATGCCAGTTACACATTGTGTCTGCAGGAGGCGACGTGTCGAAAGCTGATTAATAGTCATCTATGGACCACACTAGCAGTACAGACGGTAAAAGAAAGAAACAACAACAACAACAACATACCTTTTAAAGACGGTGTATATGTGGCAACCTGAAATCAGCGGCCACCTGTCTTCAGCGGTCACTTTGTCTTCTCCCATGTGTGACCACCTAAGACAGGTTTCACTGTAGAGTCCTGGAGAGACAACAGGTTACTTTTTTTCATTAAAGGGACATTCCTGAGTTTGCTGCAATTTTTAAGATGTTATCGACTAACAGAGACTTTTTAACGATTGTAATTACATATCAAATATATTTTTATGCATGAAATATTAGTAGCTGTATATTAAACGTGTTTCTGATCGTTCTAATATTTGTACTAGGTTAAATTTCATTTTATTTCCTAAAATATATTTTGAAGACAAAATCCAGTTTGGGCTTCTTACAAATATTAAGACGACCAGAAACACATTGAATATACAGACATTGATATTCTAAACAAGAAAATATATTTAATATGTAAGTTTAATCGTAGAAATATTTTATTTTTCGGAAACATCTTACAATGCAGAAAACTCAGGAATGTCCCTTTAACAGCAAGGGATCTTTAATATTCATCATCTCACAGACAGGAAAGCAAATACCACGGCCTTTAATATACCGGTCTGGGTGCACTGGCTAGAACGAGAAATAGCCCAATTGGTCCACGGAGCTCTACCACTAGGCTACTCCCCCCACCTCTTTAGGGCTACTAAAAACATTAAAATAACATAATCCAGTATTAGACTAAATGTTCTAGGATGGATTTGTTTTCAGTAATAAAATATAACAAAATGCATAAATATATTTGATTGATATCTAGCAATGATTATTTGTAGCTAAATACATCACATCTTGTATTTAGATTACAAAATATTACACGTCCCTCATTAAACACAATTTAAATAATTATTTTAATTAGTTAAACACTGCATTTCGAAATTCGAGGAGGCATATGTATCCCCAGCACTCCCCCTGGATCAGCGCCTGTGATTAAATTTCTGTTGTGAAAACAACCCCCACACTTTGAGCTGTCTACTTATATATTTGTAGCTAAATATATTACATTTTGTATTCAGGTACCAACATAGTACATGGCCCTCATTAAACACAATTTAAGTTCGAAATACGAGACACTCAATAGCCGATATATTTTTCGTGCTGGGGTGTCGTTAAACATTCATTCATTCATTCATTCGAAATACGAGAAGTTATTCCTGTTGTGTACCTATAATACAACAATTTATAGGCCAGTTGGAAAAAAAAAAAAAAAAAAACAACCACAACAACAACAACTTTGAGCTGTCTACTTATATAGGGAATTATGAATATTATATTTTTTTCTTCTTCTGATATTCCAGGTTCCGAGACTCACTTCCAACAAAATGTCTGGCATGTTCATTCTCTGTTTGTGCGCATGTGCGGTTATGACGTCAGCGACCATGTATCCAAGTTATTATCCGCAACCTGGTAAATATGACCAGCTTGATCTAACTCTAAATGCCACATCTCAATCAGAGAATGGGTCTTCCGGTAGGGTTCGAACCTGCGATGCCCCTATGACCCCCCCCCCCCCCCACCCCCCAGTGTCTTGCGCTTTCCATGCTCATTCTTTCCATGAATCCATCTGTACCCACCTTGACCCCATCCCCACCCCCCAAAAACTAAATTTTAAAAATCCTAGCTACAGCCCTGATCATCTGTCAAGGACAAATTAAATATCGCTAATGTGCCGCACAACACTCGTATGTCGATCTACTAAATGCCAATATAATAAGTGGTATATCTAACCGTATGCTTAAAAATCGATCGGTTTTATAACCGATGATAAGAAGTTCTTATTACCATATACTAGTAACCATTTTCTTGTTCATTGTAGAATACTCAATATGGCCAGGAATCAAGGGAATCCCTATGATTGGCTATCAACGTAAGTATCAATCCGCTTGTGGAAACAATTGACCTCTCCTTATGACGAGTTAAAGGGACATTCCCGACTTTGCAGCAATTTTTAAGATGTTATCGATTAACAGATACTTTTTAACGATTGTAATTACATATCAAACATATTTTTCTGCATAAACTATTAATGGCTGTATATTAAACGTGTTTCTGATCGTTCTAATATTTGTACTAGGTTAAATTTCATCTTATTTCCTAAAATATAGTTTTTTCGTACGTACGAAATTATTTGAAGACAAAATCCAGTCTGGGCTTCTTACAAATATTGAGATGACAAAAAACATATTGAATATATAGATACTGATATTCTAAACAAGAAAATATATTTATATGTATGTTTAATCGTAGAAATATTTTATTAGTCGGAAACATCTTACAATGCAGCAAACTCGGGAATGTCCCTTTAACGACGCCTTTATTGGTCGAGAGTGACTGCCTATCACGCTGTACTGAGGGGTCAGTTAGATCATCGGGCAAAGACGACAGAGATATTCGGACAAAATGAGCTGACCTGAAACCATTTCACATTGTATTTCCATCATTCTACCCACAATAGTATGCTAGGTTCAGACTGCCAACTGGCATGACGATGTTGGCCAACTCGACGGTTGCATTGTAATTTCTGCAACTAATGGGTTACATGACGACATCGGCTTCGGTGGCGCAGTAGTTACGCCATCGGACTACAGGCTGGTAGGTATAGGGTTCGCAGCCCGGTACCGACTCCAACCCAGAGCGAGTTTTCATGGGCTCACTAACCACTAGCCAACTAACAACTAACCCACTGTCCTGAACAGACAGCGCAAATGGCTGAGGTGTGTTCCCAGGACAGCGGGCTTGAACCTAAATTGAAATGAAATGAAATATACGACGAGAATCGAGTTGTAAGAGCGCTCAGACCAGCAAGTCATAGAAGTCGTGACAGTAGAAAGTTGTACAATTCGTGCATTCTAGTTTAATTTGAGCAAACAATCAGCCTGCATCTCCTACAAATATGGGAGTCCGTACTCCCATGATAGTTGTGAGAGTTTAATGAATTAGGCTCCTACAAACATGAGAGTTCGTACTCCTATGAACGTTGTGAGAGTTTAATGAATTAGGCTCCTACAAACATGGGAGTTCGTACTCCTATGAACGTTGTGAGAGTTTAATGAATTAGGCTCCTACAAACATGGGAGTTCGTACTCCTATGAACGTTGTGAGAGTTTAATGAATTAGGCTCCTACAAACATGGGAGTTCGTACTCCTATGAACGTTGTGAGAGTTTAATGAATTAGGCTCCTACAAACATGGGAGTTCGTACTCCTATGAACGTTGTGAGAGTTTAATGAATTAGGCTCCTACAAACATGGGAGTTCGTACTCCTATGAACGTTGTGAGAGTTTAATGAATTAGGCTCCTACAAACATGGAAGCCCGTACTCCTATGAACGTTGTGAGAGTTTAATGAATTAGGCTCCTACAAACATGGAAGCCCGTACTCCTATGAACGTTGTGAGAGTTTAATGAATTAGGCTCCTACAAACATGGGAGTTCGTACTCCTATGAACGTTGTGAGAGTTTAATGAATTAGGCTCCTACAAACATGGGAGTTCGTACTCCTATGAACGTTGTGAGAGTTTAATGAATTAGGCTCCTACAAACATGGGAGTTCGTACTCCTATGAACGTTGTGAGAGTTTAATGAATTAGGCTCCTACAAACATGGGAGCCCGTACTCCTATGAACGTTGTGAGAGTTTAATGAATTAGGCTCCTACAAACATGGGAGCCCGTACTCCTATGAACGTTGTGAGAGTTTAATGAATTAGGCTCCTACAAACATGGGAGTTCGTACTCCTATGAACGTTGTGAGAGTTTAATGAATTAGGCTCCTACAAACATGGGAGCCCGTACTCCTATGAACGTTGTGAGAGTTTAATGAATTAGGCTCCTACAAACATGGGAGCCCGTATTCCTATGAACGTTGTGAGAGTTTAATGAATTAGGCTCCTACAAACATGGGAGTTCGTACTCCTATGAACGTTGTGAGAGTTTAATGAATTAGGCTCCTACAAACATGGGAGTCCGTACTCCTATGAACGTTGTGAGAGTTTAATGAATTAGGCTCCTACAAACATGGGAGTCCGTACTCCTATGAACGTTGTGAGAGTTTAATGAATTAGGCTCCTACAAACATGGGAGCCCGTATTCCTATGAACGTTGTGAGAGTTTAATGAATTAGGCTCCTACAAACATGGGAGTTCGTACTCCTATGAACGTTGTGAGAGTTTAATGAATTAGGCTCCTACAAACATGGGAGCCCGTACTCCTATGAACGTTGTGAGAGTTTAATGAATTAGGCTCCTACAAACATGGGAGCCCGTACTCCTATGAACGTTGTGAGAGTTTAATGAATTAGGCTCCTACAAACATGGGAGTTCGTACTCCTATGAACGTTGTGAGAGTTTAATGAATTAGGCTCCTACAAACATGGGTGTCCGTACTCCTATGAACGTTGTGAGAGTTTAATGAATTAGGCTCCTACAAACATGGGAGTCCGTACTCCTATGAACGTTGTGAGAGTTTAATGAATTAGGCTCCTACACACATGGGAGTTCGTACTCCTATGAACGTTGTGAGAGTTTAATGAATTAGGCTCCTACAAACATGGGAGTTCGTACTCCTA
Source organism: Gigantopelta aegis (assembly GCF_016097555.1). Classification (NCBI taxonomy): domain Eukaryota; kingdom Metazoa; phylum Mollusca; class Gastropoda; order Neomphalida; family Peltospiridae; genus Gigantopelta; species Gigantopelta aegis. The sequence goes on along the minus strand of NC_054712.1, from coordinate 57,627,585 downwards.
TGAACGTTGTGAGAATTTAATGAATTAGGCTCCTACACACATGGGAGTTCGTACTCCTATGAACGTTGTGAGAGTTTAATGAATTAGGCTCCTACAAACATGGGAGTCCGTACTCCTATGAACGTTGTGAGAGTTTAATGAATTAGGCTCCTACAAACATGAGAGTCCGTACTCCTATGAACGTTGTGAGAGTTTAATGAATTAGGCTCCTACAAACATGGGAGTTCGTACTCCTATGAACGTTGTGAGAGTTTAATGAATTAGGCTCCTACAAACATGGGAGTTCGTAATCCTATGAACGTTGTGAGAGTTTAATGAATTAGGCTCCTACAAACATGGGAGTTCGTACTCCTATGAACGTTGTGAGAGTTTAATGAATTAGGCTCCTACAAACATGGGAGTTCGTACGCCTATGAAAGTTGTGAGAGTTCAATGAATTAGGCTCCTACAAACATGGGAGCCCGTACTCCCATGACAGTTGTGAGTTTAATGAATTAGGCTCCTACAAACATGGGAGCCCGTACGCCTATGAAAGTTGTGAGAATTCAATGAATTAGGATCCTACAAACATGGGAGCCCTTACTTCTATGAAAGTTGTGAGAATTCAATGAATTAGGATCCTACAAACATGGGAGCCCTTACTTCTATGAAAGTTGTGAGAGTTCAATGAATTAGGCTCCTACAAACATGGGAGCCCGTACTCCTATAAAAGTTGTTGCAATTTAATGAAAGAAAGAAAGAAATGCTTTATTTAACGACGCACTCAACACATTTTGGAATTTAATGAATTAGGCTCCTACAAACATGGGAGCCCGTACTCCTATGAAAGTTGTGAGAGTTTAATGAATTGGGCTTCTACAAACACGGGAGTCCGTACAGGGTTAGGGTTAGGGTACTTTCTCTCTATGAAAGTTGTGAGAGTTTAATGCATTAGGCTCCTACAAACATGGGAGCCCGTACTCCTATAAACGTTGTGAGAGTTTAATGAATTACGCCCCAGTACTGGTTATGTTCATTGTTTGGGAATATGAGAATACACAGTTTCGCACTGTTTCCCTCTTTATTCTTAATGCATCTTGGGAGAATACGAATGGAGTATTGCAAAGCTATATAATTTTAGTAAATCAATTAAATTGGGGGGGGGGGGGGGGGGTCTGATTAGTTGTTATATGTTGATGTTTTATTCTTAAAAGTAGACAATGGATATGGCCTGTTCCTTTAGTAAAGGAGTTGAATGAGATATTTTCCAAGCATTGTGCATTTTTAAGTCTGGATGAATTTGCAGGAAACGATTAATGTCTGGAGTTGAAGAAATGTATGATTTCCATTTTGCTTCCTCATACTCAAAAGCACTTTTATTAACTATTCTTTTCCAAATTTGTTTGGGAGGAAATGTGGAAGTTTTATAAAACTTATTTAAATATGTAATCAATTGATATTTACCAAGTATCCTGTGTATGTCTCTTGCAAAACCAACCGGAACGAGAACACACTGGTTCTTAAAACATAGTAACTTACTTGTTATAATCTTGTAGGGTAAACTCCATGCAGGACAGTGAAGGAGATGTTGTAGAAAATTTAATTTATGGATATCTATTCTGGCTTCAATTGAAATGGTACCGACTAACCCTAAACAAATAACTGTTCGTGTCCTTTTAGGTAGACCTTGTATATTTTTTACTGCAAATCTAAAGGCCCTTTCTAAAGCCAATAACTCGTTCTCAGTAATGGTGTTCCATAGTCCACAGCCGTAGAGTGCTTTAGATAAGCACAAATTGTTGACTAACTTCAAACTAGTGGTTGGATTCAGTCCCTGGATTCAGATCCTAGTTTCAACCAGTAAAAATGGACACCAATATGGTTAATTTAAAAACCTGTCATACTTTTGAATACAACAGAGTGACGTTGAAATACACTTAAAAATAGACTAAAACGCGACTCCATCACCGTTATTTCTTAGACGCATATACGTTTTTAAAAATATGAAAAATGCATTTTGTTGTATTAGAAACACCAGGATGACCGAAAACACTTCGGTTGTGCGGAAATGGATAATCTAAGCAATAAAATATACATAATGTTTGATTTTAGTGATCATATACGGCTCTAATAGTGGAAAATGTGCCTTAGTGTTTTATAACTAGGGTCCGTCCCTTTAACCGACAGTAGTTTTTGACTTTTTGTTTAGGTTACAGACGATCTATAATGCCTGCACATGAAGGCACTGGTGGGATGGTGAAAGGCAGTGCAGACATTGGCGGGATGGTGAAAGGCATTGTACCTTTTGGTGGGATGCCAGGTGCTGGAGGCTTTCGTGGGGAGGTGAAAGGAATTGCAGACATTGGCGGGATGGTGAAAGGCATTGTACCTATTGGTGGGATGCCAGGTGCTGGAGGCTTTGGTGGGGAGGTGAAAGGAATTGCAGACATTGGCGGGATGATGGAAGGCCGTGGAGGATTTGGTGGCACGGTTAAAGGCAGTGCAGACATTGGTGGGATGGTGAAAGGCATTGCACCTTTTGGTGGGATGGCAGGCAGTGGTCGATTTGGTGGCACGGTTAAAGGCAGTGCAGGCGTTGGCGGGATGGTGGATGGTATTGCACCTATTGGTGGGATAGGAGGCGGTAGTGGATTTGATGGGGTGGTGAAAGGCAGTGCAGGCGTTGGTGGGATGGTGGATGGCAGTGCACCTATTGGTGGGATAGCAGACAGTGGTCGATTTGGTGGCACGGTTAAAGGCAGTGCAGGCGTTGGGGGGATGGTGGATGGTATTGCACCTATTGGTGGGATAGGAGGCGGTGGTGGATTTGATGGGGTGGTGAAAGGCAGTGCAGGCATTGGCGGGGTGGTGGATGGTATTGCACCTATTGGTGGGATAGGAGGCAGTGGTCGATTTGGTGGCACGGTTAAAGGCAGTGCAGGCGTTGGTGGGATGGTGGATGGTATTGCACCTATTGGTGGGATAGGAGGCGGTGGTGGATTTGATGGGGTGGTTAAAGGCAGTGCAGACATTGGTGGGATGATGGATGGTATTGTACCTATTGGTGGGATAGCAGGCAGTGGTCGATTTGGTGGCACGGTTAAAGGCAGTGCAGGCGTTGGTGGGGTGGTGGATGGTATTGTACCTATGGGTGGGATAGCAGGCAGTGGTCGATTTGGTGGCACGGTTAAAGGCAGTGCAGGCGTTGGTGGGATGGTGGATGGTATTGTACCTATTGGTGGGATAGCAGGCAGTGGTCGATTTGGTGGCACGGTTAAAGGCAGTGCAGACGTTGGTGGGATGGTGGATGGTATTGCACCTATGGGTGGGATAGCAGGCAGTGGTCGATTTGGTGGTACGGTTAAAGGCGGTGCAGGCGTTGGTGGGATGGTGGATGGTATTGTACCTATTGGGGGGATAGCAGGCAGTGGTCGATTTGGTGGCACGGTTAAAGGCAGTGCAGACGTTGGTGGGATGGTGGATGGTATTACACCTATTGGTGGGATAGGAGGCGGTGGTGGATTTGGTGGGGTGGTGAAAGGCAGTGCCGGCGTTGGTGGGATGGTGGACGGCATTGTACCTATTGGTGGGATAGCAGGCAGTGGTCGATTTGGTGGCACGATTAAAGGCGGCGCAGGCGTTGGGGGGATGGTGGATGGTATTGTACCTATTGGTGGGATAGCAGGCAGTGGTCGATTTGGTGGCACGGTTAAAGGCAGTGCAGGCGTTGGTGGGATGGTGGATGGTATTACACCTATTGGTGGGATAGGAGGCGGTGGTGGATTTGGTGGGGTGGTGAAAGGCAGTGCAGACGTTGGTGGGATGGTGGATGGCATTGTACCTATTGGTGGGATGGCAGGCAGTAGTCGATTTGGTGGCACGGTTAAAGGCAGTGCAGGCGTTGGTGGGATGGTGGATGGTATTGTACCTATGGGTGGGATAGCAGGCAGTGGTCGATTTGGTGGCACGGTTAAAGGCAGTGCAGACGTTGGTGGGATGGTGGATGGTATTACACCTATTGGTGGGATAGGAGGCGGTGGTGGATTTGGTGGGGTGGTGAAAGGCAGTGCCGGCGTTGGTGGGATGGTGGACGGCATTGTACCTATTGGTGGGATAGCAGGCAGTGGTCGATTTGGTGGCACGATTAACGGCGGAGCAGGCGTTGGGGGGATGGTGGATGGTATTGTACCTATTGGTGGGATAGCAGGCAGTGGTCGATTTGGTGGCACGGTTAAAGGCAGTGCAGACGTTGGTGGGATGGTGGATGGTATCGCACCTATGGGTGGGATAGCAGGCAGTGGTGGATTTGGTGGGGTGGTGAAAGGCAGTGCAGGCGTTGGTGGGATGGTAGATGGTATGGCACCTATGGGTGGGATAGCAGGCAGTGGTCGATTTGGTGGCACGGTTAAAGGCAGTGCAGGCGTTGGTGGGATGGTGGATGGTATTACACCTATTGGTGGGATAGGAGGCGGTGGTGGATTTGGTGGGGTGGTGAAAGGCAGTGCAGACGTTGGTGGGATGGTGGATGGCATTGTACCTATTGGTGGGATGGCAGGCAGTAGTCGATTTGGTGGCACGGTTAAAGGCAGTGCAGGCGTTGGTGGGATGGTGGATGGTATTGTACCTATTGGTGGGATGGCAGACAGTGGTCGATTTGGTGGCACGGTTAAAGGCAGTGCAGGCGTTGGTGGGATGGTGGATGGTATCGCACCTATGGGTGGGATAGCAGGCAGTGGTGGATTTGGTGGGGTGGTGAAAGGCAGTGCAGGCGTTGGTGGGATGGTGGATGGTATTGCACCTATGGGTGGGATAGCAGGCAGTGGTCGATTTGGTGGCACGGTTAAAGGCAGTGCAGGCGTTGGTGGGATGGTGGATGGTATTGCACCTATTGGTGGGATAGGAGGCGGTGGTGGCTTTGGTGGGGTGGTGAAAGGCAGTGCAGGCGTTGGTGGGATGGTGGATGGCATTGCACCTATTGGTGGGGTGACAAATTGTGGCGGACCTAACGTATGCCCGTGAAAGAGGATACACGACCACGTGAAAGTTAAAATTCGGGCTTTGAACTATATTAATAAGTTTTAACGTAACAAACTGATTTTATGTGATTATGTTTACTGATGGGGGGTTTTCTGTTAATGTATCTAATAAAACGTTCTTTTTGAAAAACCTTTCCCTGGTTTGTATTGTTTTGTGTTCCAAAACTGCTCGTAATAATTAAATATAGTTACAGTCTTAACCCACTGCCTACTGTTCTGCGTGCATGCTTAGGTTAGAGTCGCAGCCGTAGGTCCAGAGCCCGTATTTTCGATGCCATCTTAGCTACGACATATCGTAGCTAGTTACGAGCAAAATATGAATGTCGTAGATTTAAGATACGACGAATTTTCGAAGGTATCGTAAAGTTCTCTTAATGTGTCATGATTTACGATGTTTATCGTAAACAAAAATGGGAACTCTCATTAAGTGGAGATAGAAAACATGTGGTATTTCTCGGTGACGTCATCAAGGAATTTCCCTCTATACGTCATCTCGGTATAGCTGACTTTCCAGAATGGATACTACTCAAGCGTCCGAACACCCGACAAAGAGGCCCCGTAACGGATACTAATAACCACAGAAGTGGAAGTGTCGTTAAACAAAACAAACTTTAGCTTTATGCTTTAAGAACAAAAAATCACACATCCAAGAAGAAAAATAGATACAGCCTAAAGGGCCGTTCAAATATTTGTGTCAAAATTAGACACCTTCCCTCCCCCTTAACGTTAAACCATACACCCCACATTTTTTGTTTATTATTTAAAGCTTGGAGACCTTCCTCATTTCCAAAACAAGACATGCCATGGGTGTAATATAATTTTAAGGTGCGGTTTGTATATTTATCAATAAACTGATTTGATTTGATTTACTTTGTTTTGCGATTTGGTAAAGCACAAATCAGTGGTGTGTGTGTGTGTGGGGGGGGGGGGGGGGGGTCATGCCCCCCCCCCAATCAAACCTTTTTTTAAACTATTAAATTTTATAAAATCATACATACATACATTCATACATACATACATACATACATACATACATACATACATACATCAATACATACATACATACATACATACATACATACAGTGTGGATTGGTCCGCTAATATGGTCCTTCCACCACACACACACACGAATATAAAATCCTGACTACGCCAATGGCGCAAATATGCATGCATTTCAAGTTGATTTATAATCATCATTGTGTGTTTACATGCATAGTTTGTACAATCCTCCTACAAAAATGTGGGGTTTTTTTCTAATTTCAGTTTGGTTTGACGTAAGAATGAATGAATGAATGAATGAGTGAACGAATGTTTAACGACACCCCAGCACGAAAAATACATCGGCTACTGGGTGTCAAACTATGGTAAATGCAAAACAGTTAAATTAAAACACAGTGTAAAAAACTGTGCAAAAATACAAATATAACAGATAGATGCTGACTTTTACTCAAAATTTCAGTTTGTGCTGTATTGGCCATTCTCAAAGAGAATGTTACACCCCTGTACCACGATGAGGTTACAGCACGCGCAGGGGTTTTGACGTAAGAAGAAAAGTAAAAGCATTTTGGAATTTACTTTTTTAAAACTATTTTTGTGTGCATTTAAAAAAAAACAAAAAAAACAATCGTTTAGAAATAAATAATTTGTAGTAAAATTTCATAGAATGAAAAAAGGCGTTCCCTGTGGGAAGAACTATAACTATAATTACCTACATTAAATATTGTTGCCGTGACAGTGTTTATGAGAAGGAAAATAACAGAGAGAGAGAGAGAGAGAGAGAGAGAGAGAGAGAGAGAGAGAGAGAGAGAGAGAGAGAGAGAGAGAGAGAGAGAGAGAGAGAGAGAGAAATTAAAACTGGTTTATAGACGTATAAGATGGGGAGGATCTGAACATTTGTTCTCTCTCACACACACACACGCACAAATTATTAACCTCTGTCTTTAATAAACAGGACGGGACGTAGCCCAGTCGTAAAGAGCTCGCTTGATACGCTGTCGGTTTAGGGTCGATCCCCCTCGGTGGCCCCATTGGGCTATTTCTCGTTTTAGCACACAACTCCACAACTGGTGTAATAATCGAAAAGAGTAGCCCATTAAGTGGTGACAGCGGGTTTCCTCTCTATATATCTGTGTGGTCCTTAACCATATGTCTGACGCCATATAACCGTAAATAAAATGTGTTGAGTGCGTCGTTAAATAAAACATTTCCTTCCTTCCTTGATAGGCATACCAGATCCCTATCAATACATGCATAAGAATAACTTCATCAAACGAGAGAAAATCAGTATTTCAAAGAAGAAACTACGGTTTTGGGTTTTTTTAAATTCCTGTTAGCCAAAAATAGTATACTTCCTTTAAAACTATATATCGTTTGGTGCAACTCGGCCGACTCATAAATATTATCATGACTTATTTCTTTGTCATTTTCATTTTCTTAGCCATCATTTCTGAGGGTTTTTTTCTTTTTAAAGGAAGCGACAATTAAAGGGACATGCTGCAATTTTTAAGATGATATCGACTAACAGACTTTTTAACGATTGTAATTACATATTAGTGACTGTATATTATTCTAAACAAGAAAATATATTTAATATGCAAGTTTAATCGTAGAAATATGTTATTAGTCGGAAACATCTTACAATGCAGCAAACTCAGGAATGTCCCTTTAAGGCATTTGGCCTGGTATGCATAGGTCACACTACACAGATGTTATCTGCCATTGAAACCCATGTTAAATCGCCCAACTTCAAATGAAGATTGCCAATAGAACGGGTTCTCGTTGGCACTAACAACATACACCATTATGCATTTATTTTCACTCCAAAACTGAGAACATTTCCGTCTCAGTTTTTTGCTATATGACCACATCTGGCTTTAATACCGGTCCGAACAGGTGGTTCATTAACCGATTCATTCCGGCTATCTCTTACGCTATACACCCATGTCCCAAAAGGTCATAGCACAATATTACAAAATAGCATGGGCAAAATACAGCCAGAATGCTTACCATTAAACATATATATTGTTTTAATTCTTCATCATTTCCTAGAAGTGAATATGTGAACCATAACTTGTTACAATTAGGAACTATAGTGGAGCGTGATGAAAGAACTCTCACCCGGAAGTGATCTGTGTAGTGAGACCATAGTCAACGATATATAATGCACATTATCATCCATTAAAGTATTTTGTAGGCGATATCGCTTCTATTAATCTTGATTGGTCAAATTTTAATCACTGCATTCTAATTAAGTCAATTATCAGCAACTACTTCTTGCTTTCATCTCACCTAAAATGGCTGCCATTCAGGTATTTCAAGCTGGTGATAATGTAAACATTGACAGATCAGGGTTTGCAATAGTCCGAGTACTCTGACTGTAAGAGAGCTAGACGGACATTTGGACACAAATACGCTCTCATTACAGTCAGAGACCAAGCTATGTATTTTGTTGGCAATTGCCGACAACCAAAACGTTGTCAAAGATTTCCGCTCTAATACCACAACAATCCTATGTTTGACGTCAAATACCGTTACATCGATAATTTTCGAGTTAATTGATTAAAAAGAAAATCCACATATTAATGACTAATACACGCACTACAGAAAGAAACCCGATAGCACCCACATTCAGCTAAGCTTCGGCAAACTCCCGACAGCAGAATTCTAAGTTCGCCGACCTATATCGTGACGTTGCGTCACATGATCGCCCGCTTAGCCATCCCGTCTTCCAGGTGCGGTCTCAAAACGACAAGTGCCCGACAATCACAAAAAAGGTTTGTTTTGTGTAACGACACCACTAGAGCACATTGATTCATTAATCATCAGCCATTGGATGTCAAATATTTGGTAAATTTATCATAGTGTTAGAGAGGAAACCCGCTACATTTTATCATTAGTAGCAAGTGATCTTTTATATACATCATCCCATCATCCCATAGACAGATACCTACTAAGACACAAATACGGATATTCACTCAACCGTAGCATCGAATTTAGCAAAGGTAGTATCCAGGCCTCTTGGGCGTCATTACCTACTTTCCGTGACCTTGACCTACTTTCCTCGTGACCTTGACCTACTTTCCTATGATCCTGATGACGCCATGGCCTTGTCACGTGACCCGGCCCCGTCCTACTGGCCCCGACCTACTTAGACCAGTCCCGACCTACTTAATCTAGTCCTGACCTACTTAGACTGGCCCCGTCCTCCTTAACGACGTCCGTGCTATCCTGTCTTTGGGATGTCAAAAGTATGTTTGACATCCAATAGCCGATGATTAATAAATCGAGGTGCTCTAGTGGTGTCGTTAACCTACCACTTCTAACATCCGGCAAGTGATAGTCTTGTGTTGTCAGTCTCTAAATAAAATAATCTACAGAACTTCTAGAATTTACATTCTCAAAGTGTGACAGAAATACGAAATGTTTTAAATAGGTACCATAAATATCGTATTACAAAGTGAAGATATGTTTATAGATAGATAGATAACTATTTTAACATGCCCCACCAGAGCGCTTTCAGATTGATCTACTCCGTCCCTTCGTCGCGCAAATCTATATATATGTTTTAAATTACAGGCTTTGCTCATATCTGTTGAATAGGGTAGTCGGTAGCGTACTGGACTTGAAACTTCCGGTTTGGGTTTTGTCACTATCGGACGTGTTTACTTCGGCTCCGCAAATAGTGTTTTGTTTGTGTTTTTTTGCATCTGCCCTTGGCCACCTTTGTGCATTAGCCTGCCTTGCATGGAAGAAGCGAGGGGAAAGATGGAAGAAAAGAAGGTAATTACTAGAAAAAAATATTTCAAGAAATAGTGTACCGTGGAGGTTACGTTGGAAAAAGAAATGAAAGAAGGCGACTTGATTGACTATATTAATGGAGTTCACAGTGACGGAGAAATTTTAGCGTGTGTCCCAAGGGGAAGAGAGATGTACGAGATTACTTTTTCTGACGAGAGATGGGCAAGAGTGTTTGGTGAAGAAGGAGAGATGGTATGTAATGGGTTTAATATGAAACTTAACCTGGTGTATTCAGATAGCGTTGTTATTTATGCATTTGCCGGCTTATGTCAGTGATGATGAAATCTTTCACCTGAAATTCTTTCACCTGTAAAAAGACGGGTGCATGAAAACACAAACGTTGCTGATGGGTCCAGGTATGTGAGGGTTAGATTTCCACATAATGTGAAAAGCTTACCCTACTCTATGAAATTTCAAACCATTGAAGGAATGCAATTTTTTTAGAGTTCTACATAACAATCAATTAAAAGTTTGTTATCAGTATTTGGAAGACAATCATGTCATTAAAAAATGTCCCTATACCAAGTGTTACAAATGCAACAAATGTGGACACATTGCTCGTTCGTGTACAATGTCATCGTTGTGTGAGAAATGTGGTGGTTCGGGTGTGGATTGTTCATGTGATGGTAACGATGATTCGGACAGTGAACGTGAGACTGACAGAGAATGTGAAATGGATGAAACTGTCAAGAGGGCAATCGAACAACCCAAGCCGAGCACTGACAACTGTGATCAGCCGTCCGTGACGAAGGGCAAGACGTCGTCAAGCGTAGGCGATCAAGACAAGCTCGTGTCTACCCAAGAGAGCCAAGCTGAAATTGATGACGAGGTTTTGTATACAGATGAGGATGGTTCGAAAGTGACTGACTGTAAAGACGGTGGAAATAAACTGAGTGAAACAAAGAGAGTGACGCGGAGATCAAGACTTGTGAAAAGACCAGCGGATGAGACGGTGTGGAGCATTGTTGAGGGAAGAAAGGAAAAGCGAGAGAGGAGAGTGTCGGATGAAAGAAAGAAGGATGGGTGTACTGTGAATGAAAGAAAAGTGAATGATAGAAAGAAGAATAAGGTTAAAACTAAAACTAAAAAATAAAGATGGATATGTACTTTAAAATAACTTTTATCTTAATGCTGCTATTAGTATCTTTAAATGTGAATGGACTGAGGGATATTCACAAAATTAATGCTGTTTTTTCAGCTATCAAAAGTAAGAATAGTTATATTACTTTTTTACAGGAAACGTTTTGGGATGATAATTTTATTGAGAGTCATAAACATTTATGGGATGGTAATTTGTTTAAATAATAATTGTCCTAATAATAATAGAAAGGGTGTGGCAATATTGATATCAAAAGATTGTCCATATACATTTACTTTTGATAGCTGTGATAATAAAGGTAGGGTTTTAAATATTAAAGGGACATTCCTGAGTTTGCTGCACTTTTTAAGATTTTATCGACTAACAGAGACTTTTTAACGATTGTAATTACATATCAAATATATTTCTGCATAAAATATTAGTGGCTCTATATTAAACGTGTTTCTGATCGTTCTAATATCTGTACTAGGTTAAATTTCATCTTATTTTCTAAAATATTGTTTTTTCGTACGTACGAAATTATTTGAAGACAAAATCCAGTTTGGGCTTCTTAGAAATATTAAGACGACCAGAAACACATTGAATATACAAACACTGATATTCTAAATAAGAAAATATACTTAATATGTAAGTTTAATCGTAGAAATAGTTTATTAGAGTAGTACCACGGCCTATATGGCGCCATGACCTACTTTCCGTGACCTTGACCTTGATGACGTCACGGCCTTGTCACGTGACCTCGTGTTGGGTATTGCATCACACGTCAGACTTAGGTAAGAATCCGTTTCTTGTTCTATAGTTATATGAATATTTAAGATAATCTTATTCTTCGTATTATTATACGGTACTGCCGAAGTCTTAGGGATAGTTTCCTCTGCAATATCTTTCAAGATGGAGGTGAACAAAGACATGGGAACATCGGCACCAGCCACGGCAGTTTGTTGCAGTCGAGTGCTGCACAGATGCCGAAATTCATCCCAATTTGCCTTCGTCAACCTCCATCTCTGAGCTCTTTCAAGTGATGGAGGTCCATCATTCTCCAAAATAATTGGAAAGTGGTCACTGCCACAAGGGTCTGGACACACTTTTCAGGAGAAATCGAAAAAAAGTGATGGACTACAAAGGGTTAAATCGATGGATGTGAAAGAACCACTTGCAGGATGAAAATAAGTATGACTTTTATCATTAAAAAATATTAAGTCATTTTTGAGAATTAAGTCTTCGAATTGTTTATCTCTATTATTTATGTCATCGCATCCCCACAAACTGTGGTGAGCATTAAAATATCCCATGATAAAAAGGGAGTAGGGAGTTGATCAAGAAGACCTTGAAAGTCCCTAGGGTAAAAATTATAATTGTTTCGAGGGGGTAAATAAACTGAACATAGAGCAATAGTTTTATTAGATATGACCTTTACAGCCACAGCTTGCAAATTTGTCTTTAATGTAACTTTACTCTGGGGAATGTTTTCATTTACAATAATGGAAACGCCCCCCCCCCCCCCCCCCCCCCCCCAGACGCTGTTTCCAGTTTCTTAACATTTATCGGCAAGTCAAGCCATGCTGTAGAGCAAACAGCCTGTGTTTTGTTTATACAGTCAAAAACAAACATTGTTTCCTTTACCATTTGTATGCGTTGCTCTTGAAGCGGTGGCTAGGGACAATTGGGTGATTTATTGTTTTGTTTATTGCCCAAGTATATCAACCATGTATCCCTAGCATGGTCGCCTGCTGGTTATCCGCAGCACCATGTCCCCTTGTTGGACTCCGTGGTGGGTGGGGGCATGGTTGAAGAATTAACACACCACATTAGTATGGATATTCTTAAATCTCCACAATCTGATGGGACACTGAAAAGAGTCCGCACCGAGGTTTTGGATTCCTCATCTTCTGATCCACGTTGTCTACATTAACCGCAAAGAAATCAAAAGTGATCTCTTCCGATATTTGGCCTAGGTTCCTGGTTATTGAATCGTCAATTGATGGAGCCTTGAAAAAACTATCACCTTTTGCTGTTGAGATGGGACTCCAAAGCCAAAGAGTGTAAACAAATTAAAGAATGGTTCTCTGTTGGTAGAATGTTCCATAGAGAGTCATTCCAAATGTCTTCTCAAATCCACATTGTTGTGTAATGTATCTATTAAAGTCAGTGCACACAAGTCCCTTAATTCATCACAGGGAGTGATTCGATCACGAGATTTGGAAGGAGTGAGTGAAGATGATATATGTGAAAATCTCTCTTCACAGGGTGTTTCATTTGTCAAAAGGATAAGTGTTCGTCGGAATAGTGAATTGGTTCCAACGAACACATTTATCATCACTTTAAATAAACCTCTCCTTCCTGAATCCACCAAGGCATGGTATCTCAACATACCTGTTGTACCAGTCATTCCAAATTCCTTGCGGTGTTTTAAATGCCAAAAAATTTGACATGGTCGAAACACCTGTCGTGGAAAATTGATATATGCACGGTGTAGGCTGTTTGATCATGAGAGCAAGACATGCCATACTGATATTTCATGTATTAACTGCAAGGGAAACCATTTTGCGTACTCTCGTGAGTGCCCAAGATGGCAATTGGAGAAACGGATACAGCAGGTTAGAGTTGAAAAACGTCTGTCGTTTCCTTAAGCCAGAAAGTTGGTAGAGACCAAGTCAACTGTTGCAGTTGAGAAATCTTATGCTGCGGCAGTTAAGGTCTCAGTTCGGACAGATTTAACCTGGCCTAATGGTGTTGATCGATATCAGAAAATTTCGGATATCGAGAAGGCTAAAACACAGACAGCAAAGGCTGTTCAGAAACTCTGTCCCAAGTGTCCTCAGATTCCACGAATCCACCAGCTGGACAACCAGGTTCTAGCAAACCTGTGACCAAAAAGGACATTAAAAAACAGCACAAAGACAACTTGACAGGTACACTAAAGAAACATGAACAGTGCTCTGTTTCAACTGGCATTTCATTTCAAGTTTTGGATGATCTAGACGATGAGATGGAAATCTCCTCGCAAGATTATCCTCAAACAAAACGACGACCACCAAAGCCTAAGTTAACACCCATACTTCCACCCAATGGCTTAGGCCCAATTTTGATGAATTAAGTCTTTTAATTCAAAAACATAATCCTCTTTCAGTGCGTCTTCAGGAAACGTGCTTGAAGGACACTGATCATACTACCATGAGAGAATTTAACCTCTATCATAAGTTTCAGGAAACTGAAAATAGAGCATCGGGGGAGGGGGGGGGGGGGGGGGGTCCATTCTTGTTAATGGAAACATTCCTCAGAGTAAAGTAACATTAAGACTAATTTACAAGCCGTGACTGTAAAAGTCTCATAAAAATATTACTCTGTGTTCAGTTTACTTACCACCTCGTAATAATTTTAATTTTAATCCTAGAGACCTTCAAGATCTTATTGATCAGCTCCCTACTCCCTCTGTTATTATGGGAGATTTTAATGGTCACCACACTTTGTGGAGATGCGAGGATGTTTATATTAGAGGAAAACAATTAGAAGACTTAATTCTCAAAAATGATTTACTTTTATTTAATGATAAAAGTCATACATATGTTCATTCTGCAAGTGGTTCTTTCACTTCTATTGATTTAACCCTTTGTAGTCCTTCTCGTTTTCTTGATTTCTCCTGGAAAGTTGGTTAAGACCTTTGTGGTAGTGACCACTTTCCCATTATTTTGGAGAATGATAGACCTCCATCGCTTGAAAGGGTTCAAAGGTGGAAGTTAGTGAAGGCAAATTGGGGTCAGTTTCAGCATCTGTGCAGCACTCGTCTGCAACAATTTGCCATTACTGATGCTGATGATCCCATGTCTTTGTTCACTTCCATCTTGATGGACATTGCAGATGAAACTATTCCTAAGACTTCGGCAGTGCCAAAGCGTTTCAATAAACCATGGTTTAATGATACATGCAAAGATGCATTCAAAGAGCGAAACAGGTTATTTGAGAGGTTCAAACGTGAACCTACTGGGGATAACCTGGATGCATTTCGTATTGCTAGAGCTAAGGAAAGAAGAGTTTCTAAGAAACAAGTAAAACAAGCAGCGGTTCACTTATATGCTTAGAGGGAGATTGGAACAGTGTGGTTGTTAAGTAATTAATGCCAGTGGGGATGCAGATCTACTAATTGCGAAGACAGCTGTTGGGGTCACCAGTAAATCTGAGGCTACTTGTTGGTGATGACACAGACTTATTGGTACTAATGTGTTAATATTATAGCAAGAATGCAGCGCACAATCTAATTTTCATGCCAGAACCAAAGAAAGGTTCATTGAATCCAAGAAAATGTCTGAATATTGGAACCGTGCAAGACGTGTTTGGTGAAAGCGTTTGTAAAAACATTCTCTTTGCACATGCACTGCTGGGTTGCGACACAACATCAAGATTGTTTGGGATTGGAAAAGGGCATGGGTTGAAATGTTTGAAGGGCAATGCAACATTCCCTGAACAAGCCATTGTTTTTGGTAAACTAGAGTCGACATCATCTGAAATCATCGCAGCAGGAGAAAAGGCAATTGTTTGCCTCAACAAAGGCAGATCATCAGATACTTTGGATCAACTAAGATTAGTAAGGTTTCAAGAAAAGTTAGAAGTAACCAAATATTCCCTTCACCCACGTGTTCTTCCACCCACATCCTCAGCTACCAAATACCATAATCTTCGTGTGTTTCACCAGGTTTAAGACTGGATCCTCTTGAATGGGGTTGGAAAATATCTGATGGGAGGATTATCCTCATACATTCAGACTTGGCCGCAGCACCAGTCTCTTAAACTTGTGAGGTGTTCTTGTTGTGCCAACAAGCGCTTCAGTTGTCGCAGTATTGGTTTGCCTTGCATGATGGCATGCAGTGATTATAGAGGCATTTGTGCAAATAGTGATGATCTGATGGAAGATTGATTGGTAACTGACTTTGTAATATAATGATGTGAAAAAATACCATACTGGGACTCTTAAATAGGAGTATTTGATGCTAAGGACTATTGTTCTACAGTAAATGAAGTTTTTAATCTACATCACTTGCCACCACTAAATCTCTGAGTATCTGACATTGCAATCATCACTTGCTTCACTAAATCTCTGAGTATCTGACATTGAAATCATCACTTGCTTCACTAAATCTCTTAAGCATCTGACATTGAAATCATCACTCGCTTAACTAAATCTTTTAAGCATCTGTTGTGGTAAGATATTATGGATAAGACATTAGAATAACAACTATATCAATTAATTCACATAAAAAACTTAGGAATGGCCAATGATAGTATAAATGTACCCCAATTATATATACATGTAATTGTTTCTTGCTTTGATAGATGCATGGCGGCCATCTTGAAATTACTGTAATCAAATTACAACATCATATCAGTATTAAGAGTGAATTCTTTCACATATAAACTAAATAGGAATGATCACTAATATAATAAATGTACCCCAATTAAAAGCAGATATTACATTTTGGGATTTAATAGTCACATGGCGGCCATCTTGGAATTATTGTAATCTAGTTAATTTAAACATCACAGATGTATCAAATATTAATTATCTGATACAAAAATAGCCTATAATATTATAAATGTAGACCATATAAAATCCTGGATATTATATTTTTTGTTTTTATATATATTTGGCGGCCATCTTGAATTTTTAAAGATAAATAATCAAAAGATCAGTTGGCAACATTTATTTTTGGATTCAGCACCCATGAATTATGTAAACTTAATGAGTTTCCATTTTTTAAATACAAAACACCAAAAAGGTACACAATGATACATTTAGAAACTGAAAATAAACAATGTTCCACTCATTATTTTTTAGTAGAATTTTACTATGTTACTTAGGTGGTCCAAGGTTTAAAAAAAAATATCACTTTAAGAATCTTGCAATTTGTGGTGGGTCAAGTCGTAGATTGACTGGCCTATATAATAACTAATCCAAAAAAAGAAGAAAAAAAAGAGAAATATTTTTACTCAAATTATATCGCTTTGCAATACTCCTTTCGTAGCATGTATCTCCTCCCCTCCCATATCCATATATTCCAAAGATACATTAAAGGGACATTACTGAGTTTGCATAAGATGTTATCGACTAACAGAGACTTTTTAACGATTGTAATTACATATCAACTATATTTTTCTCATAAAATGTTAGTGGCTGTATATTAAACGTGTTTCTGATCGTTCTAATATTTGTACTAGGTTAAATTTCATTTTATTTCCTAAAATATTGTTTTTTCGTACGTACGAAATTATTTGATGACAAAATCCAGTTTGGGCTTCTTACAAATATTAAGACGACCAGAAACACATTGAATATACAGACACTGATATTCTAAACAAGAAAATATATTTAATATGTACGTATAATCGTAGAAATATTTCATTAGTCGGAAACATCTTACAATGCAACAAACTCAGGAATGTCCCTTTAATAATAAAGAGAAACAATGCGAAACAGTGTATTCTCATCTCCCCTAAAAAAAAAAAAAAAAAAATGAACATATCCAGTTCTGGGGCCTAATTCATTAAACTCTTTCATAGAAGTACGGGCACGAATCAGGTTTTATAAAAACATTGAATCATTATTAATTGGCATTACTACCAAAGAGCTAAATAGGGTTGCAAACGAATTACTAAGCATTTTTGACTCGTCATACCTAGAGGTCAGTTGTTTCCACAAACGGATTGGTACTTACGTTGATAGCCAATCATAGGGATTCCCTTGATTCCTGACCATATTAAGTATTCTACAATGAAAAACAAAATGGTCACTGTTGTATAGTAATGCGAGTGCGAGTAATTTTTACATGCTCATATACCACTAGAGTTTCGAACATGTCCGTCCCGGGGCTTGTCTCTGGATAGCCAGGGGCTTGTCCCGGGGACAGAAAAAAATTAAGGGTACAATTTTGAAATTTACATCCAAAAATTAAATAGTGGGCCTTTAAAATTTTGATGCGCATCTCTAATTAATATAATTAATAAAGAAAATTCTACTCATTAAATTTGGTTGCTAGATTAGATCGGGCGGTCAAAAAGAAAATTAGATAAAATGGTGGCCTGACTCGGGATGGGTGGGGGGGGGGGGGGGGGGGGGGGGGGGTAGAGTTGAAAATGGGCAGAATTTTGAAAATAGCAATTAGTAAAAAAAAGTTAATAGAATTAAAAAACGAAAAAAAGTTACAAGCCAAAAATAAAAATAATTGACTGCTCGGTCGAATATTGATATAATTTGGAGCATTTTAGAAGGACAGTCCAAAAATAAATAAGAGAAAGAAGAGAGGATCGGACTATTTAATAATATTAAGAAAAGAAGGTAATTTCGACAAACTTTTGAACGACGGTCTAAAAGTTTAAAGTCCGATCTATATGCCCACGTGAGTGGTCTCGTTAAGGCCGTTAGGGTGCACAGCTTGTAGGGACGAGATGGGTTGCATCCCGTCAAGAAAAACCCTAGATTGACAGTCAACAGACGTTGAAGGTGTAGTGGTGTTGTGCTGAAATACAGATCTTGAGAAGCCGGATCCGTCTGAACGAGAGAGAGAATCAGACTAAGGTATAGTCCAGTCGTCATGGGTTGTATAGTGGTGCGGACGGGTCCGACTCCGGAGGATACGAGATGGTATCACAATAAAACAAAGTAAAGTCTAGAAAAGAGTAATAGGGGCCGACCCCGCTTCCTATTTCTTCTTAGAGTGGGGCGGTCAATCTTCCAGTGCTGCTAGGACAGGCTCGGACATGTAGAGACTAAACGTGAACAACCGTGGCGTTCTGCAGAATGGCCGTCATACGAGTCACGAAAAAAACCAAGTTAACATAGTCAGCCGGAGAAATGACGTGGAGGCAAGGAATCTCGCTACAAAAGAATCGAATCGGGTGGTGCATGTAGTGTCAGCCTACTACGGACTATTAGAGACATTACGGTAATTAGAAAGACAGGGGCGTCTGACGTGACTTCCGCCCAGCACTCTTGCATCGTGGCCGCTGACCTGTTAAAAGGTTACATAAATTTGATGTTCAGTTCTCAACGTCTTGTGTCAGTTATTAATGTATAGCAACGTTCTAAACATGGTGTCAGAAGTGGCGAATTCTTTCGGATTTTTCGACATAAGGTAGGCCTACGTACAAGACGAAGTCACAATAATTAAGAAAAACTGCAAAAATGAACTTTCGGAGCATGTGGTCAAACATACAGTTGGCGCCATTTTAAAAATGCCCGGACAAGTCGAATTGAATATTGACGTAATATTTTACTGCCCATACACAATATAACTAAATAATGGCATCTTTTCAAGTTAAGCCTCCAGAATTGTTTACATTCACCAAACCAGAAGAATGGCCTAAATGGATTCGCCGATTCGAACGATTCCGCATAGCGTCCGGTTTAGACCAAAAACCAGACGATCTTCAAGTGTCCACATTAATATACAGTATGGGGGACACCGCCGATGACATTCTTACTACTTTTACACTTTCGGAGGAGGACAGAGCCGAATATGAAGTTGTTAAAAGGCAGTTTGACAATTATTTTATGGTTCGAAAGAACGTAATTTTTGAACGTGCACAATTCAGTAAAAGAAAACAAGAACTGAACGAGCCTGTTGATTCCTTTATTACGTCGTTGTACTCACTTTGTGAACACTGTGAATACGGAGCATTGCCTGATCAAATGATTAGAGACAGAATTGTTGTGGGAATCCTTGATGAGAAACTCTCAGAAAAATTACAACACGACTCAAATTTAACCCTTGAATTAGCAATAAACTATGTTCGTCAGTCCGAAGCTATCAAGAAACAACAATCACTACTAAGAGATGAAGTGCCAACATTAAAGGTAGAAAATGTAGCTCACAGTAATTTCATTCAAAAGAAGAAATTTTCACCACCACCTCAGAACAAAGGTACGAGTAAACATTACCGTAAACCGTATGTAAAACAACCGCACCCAAAACCTACATGTGGCAGATGCGGTAGGAATGCACATCCAAGAGAAACCTGTCCAGCTATTCATTCTGTTTGTAGAAAATGCAAGAAAAAAGGACACTGGGATACAGTTTGTCGAAGTAAACCTGCAAGAATTGCTCATGTTGAAAATGATCAGCAAAATATGTCTTCAAGTGACACTAATAGCGATCATGAAACAGAAAATACATATGCCTACCTTGGCACAGTTCATTCAGAAAATTCAGAACCATGGACAGTACATTTAGAATTAGGGGAAACATCTAAAGCTATCAAATTCAAAATAGACACAGGGGCAGATGTTACAGTGATTTCTGATGCGGTATATCAGGAAATAAATTCACCAAAACTTTCAAAACCAAAACGCATATTGTTTGGTCCAGCTAATACTGAGATTAAAGTGATGGGAAAATTTGTTTGAAGACTAAAACTTCCAAAAGAACATTCTATTACAGTTCAAGAAATATATGTTGCAAAAGGCCTTACTTCATGTTTACTTGGTAGACCTGCAATCATAGATCTGAACTTGGTCCAGAAAGTAGACAACATTGAAACAGACACTGACAGCTATTGGAGAAAAAGATTTCCCAAACTGTTCACAGGTTTAGGTAAACTCCAGGGGGAGTATACTATTAAACTGAAGGAAAATGCAGTTCCCTTTGCATTATATACACCAAGACGTGTCGCTTTACCACTGATGAACAAAGTAAAAGCTGAACTTTTAAAAATGGAAAACACTGGTGTTATTTCACGAGTAGATGAACCGACAGACTGGTGCGCAGGAATGGTTGTAGTCCCTAAACCAAATGGAAATGTTAGGATTTGTGTCGACCTAACAAAACTCAATGACAGTGTTTGCAGAGAGATTCATCCTCTTCCATCAGTCGATCAGACACTAAGTCAAGGTTTTTAACCAAATTGGATGCAAATTCTGGATTCTATCAAATACCTTTGTCACCACAGTCTTCAAAACTAACAACATTCATTACTCCTTTTGGGAGATACTGCTTCAATCGACTACCTTTCGGGATAAGTTCCGCTCCTGAACACTTTCAAAAGAGAATGCAGAAAATTCTTGAAGGTCTCGAGGGTACCTTATGTCAAATTGATGATATTCTCATATTTGGGGCTACTCAGCAGGAACATGATAAAAGACTGGAAGCCGTTTTACAAACACTGGAAAAGGCAGGCATTACACTAAATGAAAAATGTGTATTTTCAAAGAGCAGCATTACCTTTCTAGGTCACGTTGTTGACTCGAGTGGTGTACATGTAGATCCAAATAAAATATCTGCAATAACACAAATGACTCCACCTACAAATGTTTCGGAAGTCCGTAGATTCCTGGGAATGGTTAATCAGCTGGCCAAATTTCTTCAAAATTTGGCAGACAAAACAAAACCTCTCAGAGACTTGCTTGTCAAAGACAGTGATTGGATATGGGGTGAGCCACAGCAATATGCTTTTGTCAAAATAAAAAATGACATCAGTTCAGCTCCAGTTCTCGTACATTACAATCCAAATGCTAAAACAGTTATTTCTTCTGATGCATCATCATATGGACTTGGGGGAGTTCTTCTTCAGAAACAATCTGACGGCAATTTAAAACCAGTAGCTTATGCTTCACGGACTCTGAGTGAAACCGAACAAAGATATGCTCAAATTGAAAAGGAAGCACTTGCTATTACTTGGTCCTGTGAGAGATTCCGTGATTTCATACTTGGACTGGAATTCCATATTGAAACAGATCACAAGCCATTGATTTCACTGCTTGGTTCGAAAAACCTTGAACAGTTACCTCCCAGAATCCAGCGATTTCGCATGAGACTTATGTCCTATAAGTACACAATTTCGCATGTTCCAGGGAAACGTCTTTCCTCTGCGGATGCACTTTCTAGTGCTCCAGTAAACTCTCAACCAACCAAAAGTGACAAAGATCTTCTTGAAGACACAAACATCTATATTGCTTCTGTACTTGCAAGCTTACCTGCAACAGAAAAGCGTCTGGATGAAATCCGATTTAATTTACAAATTGATCCGGTGTGCTTGCATCTCATGTCATTTTGTTGTGATGGCTGGCCAGAATATGACAGAGTTCCCAATTGTATTAGAGCATATTGGCCGCATCGGGATGAATTGACTGTTATTGATGGACTACTTTTAAAAGGGTCACAACTCGTAATTCCTTCAGCTATGCAGCTAGACATTCTTGAAGCTTTACATGCAGTTCACCAGGGAATTAATAAGTGTCGTGCACGTGCGAAAAATTCAGTTTGGTGGCCAGGTATAAACAGCCAACTAGAACATGTTGTTCAAAATTGTCGCACTTGTGCAAACTTCCGTTCTTTACCACGCGAACCTCTGATCATAACCGAGTTTCCATCTCGCCCATGGGAAAAAGTTGGAACAGACTTATTTGAGTTAAATGGAGAAACCTACTTATTAGTCGTTGACTATTATTCTCGATACATCGAACTTGCAAGACTCAACAATGACACCACTTCAGGGGCTGTCATTAATCATTTGAAGTCTATCTTTTCCCGTCATGGAATACCAGATATCATAGTATCAGATAATGGTCCGCAATATGCTTCTCAATCTTTCAAGGAATTCGCTGAAAAGTATTCGTTCACTCACATTACAAGTAGCCCGCGGTATCCACAGAGTAATGGGGAAGCAGAACGTGCAGTTTAGACAATCAAACAACTGATGAAAAAATCTAAAGACCCTTACCTCTCTTTGTTATCTTACAGAACAACACCACTTCAGAATGGATACTCTCCATCACAGCTACTTATGGGGAGACAACTCCGGAGTAACTTACCAGTTCATCCTTCTGTGCTTACACCAAATCTACCAGATCCAGCAGTACTCCACAATGCTGAGACGACCCAAAGGATTACACAAAAACAAAACTTTGATTTGCGTCATCGTTCACACAACCTACCTGTTCTTCGAGGAGGAGAAAGTGTGCTTGTGAGAGATAATACCACTACTATAAAAGCACGAGTTCTAAAACGTGCAGATACACCCAGATCATATTTCGTTCAAACGCCAAACTCTGTTCTTCGACGAAACAGAAGACATCTTGTCCAGGTCTCAGAGAGTCCGCAAAATATTGCTTCATTTCCAAACAGATCTGATGTGTCTCCAAATACTAACAGTCTGGCAGATGGACAGAAACCTCATGAGAATACTAATGATGTTGGTCATTCTAATGGTGTTAAAACTAGATATGGCAGAATGTCGGTCCAACCTAAAAGACTGGACTTGTAGAAATGTTGTTAATATCAAAATACTAGTAGTAATTAAAATATGTGATAGTTAAATATTCATCCTAAGAACTGACAAAAGAAACGAACTGTTAGGAAAAACAAAAACATTGAAGTGGCAAATATTTCTATATTCCATAATTCATTTCAGTATTTTCATTTATTTTCATTTTTATAAATATTTTAGAAGTTAATGAAACGAATACAATTGTATTGTAATGCGGCCATAGATGTACTGAATAATTATACACACTAAATGTAGCATGGAAAGATCTGATATTATCAGACTGAGAAAGGGGGATGTAGTGTCAGCCTACTACGGACTATTAGAGACATTACGGTAATTAGAAAGACAGGGGCGTCTGACGTGACTTCCGCCCAGCACTCTTGCATCGTGGCCGCTGACCTGTTAAAAGGTTACATAAATTTGATGTTCAGTTCTCAACGTCTTGTCAGTTATTAATGTATAGCAACGTTCTAAACAGTGCAGACTGTCAAAACGAGAAGCGTTCCAGCGTTCAATCAGTTACAATGACCGCATCCCAGTAGAAAACTTCACTTCGCTGACAAAAACAACGAAGTGAAGGATCCCCAAGTCGAGCAACGAAAGCACGTGCAGTGTGCACAAGCGAAACAAACACGTCTTACCGCGTCGAGCTCCAGACTGGAAATGTATAAAGTAATAAGAACTTCAGGTCATCGATCGTCGGTTATAAATTGTTTAGACTAACCGATCGATTTTTAAGCATACGGTTATGATATTCCACTTATTATATTGGCATTTTGGTGTGTAATTTAGTGCATCGACACACGAGTGTTGTGCGATATTTAATTTCAGTCGAGAACAGGCGCGGATCCAGGATTTTTTTTAAAAGACTGGAACCAAAACCTGTTGTTTTTAACAAAGAATTTAAAGGTCCTTGACAGGTGGAAGGGATCAGAGCTGTAGCTAGGATTATTTATTTATTTGTTTAGGGCGGAGGAGGGAGGTGGGGGTGAAGGTGGGTTCAGGTGGATTCTTGGAAAGAACGAGCATGGAAGGCGCAAGACACTAGGGAGTAATGCCCCACCCCCGGAAATTTTGAAATCTATAGGCTCTGAAATACCATTTTGCAGCCATAGCAATAACGGTTATTAAGCAGAAAATGTGTTTAGCCACGGTCCTGTGGATTACTTTGCATTTTTTTGTGTATTCTGTAATATATATTGTTTGACCAAAAATGGAGGAGGGTCCGGATCTCTTGGGACTCCTCCTGAATCCGCGCCCGTTGAATATAACTTTCATTGATTAAGTAATCGTCGGCTGTTGCATATCAAACATTTGGTAATTCTGACTCGTAGTCAGCAGAGGAAACCCGCTACATTTGTTCCTAGTGCAACAAGGGATCTTTTATATACACATTCCCACAGACAGGAAAACACATACCAAGGCCTTTGGCCAGCTGTGGTGCACTGGTTTGAACGAGAACACGTCCAATCAGTTGAATGGATCCACTGAGGTGGTTCGATCCTGCGAGGCAAGCACCTCAAGCGAGCAGGGCAGGAACTAGCTGTCTAGCGCTCGCCCGAGGTGTTTTGATCGTAAGTTCGAACCCCACCGGAAGACCCATTCTCTGACTAGGATGTGTCATTTAGATTTAGATCAAGTCAGTCATATTTACCAGGTTGCGGATAATAATTGTAACTTGGATACATAGTCGCTGACGTCATGACGGCACATGCGCACAAACCGAGAATGAACATGCCAGAAATTTTGTTGGAAGTGAGTCTCGGAACCTGAAATATCAGAAAGAGATAATAATATTCACAATTCAACCAGCCTGAAGCCATTACTGTATTATAGGTACACAACAGAAATTTAATCACAGGCGCGGATTCAGGGGGAAAGTGCCGGGGATGCATACCTCCTTTTTTTTTTAAATGCAGTGTTTAGCTGATGAATACAAATTATTTAAATTGTGTTTAATGAGGGACGTTTTGGTACCTAAATACAAATAATCATTGCTAGATGTCAGTCAAATAGATGTATGCATTTTACAATATTTTGTTACTCAAAAATCCATCCTAGTACATTTAGCCTAAAGCTAATGTTATTTTAATGTTTTTAGTAAGCCTAAAGGGGGCAAAGCGCTCCCTTGATGCGCAGTCGGTCTAGGGTCTAGGGTCGAACCCCGTCGGTGGGCCTATTGGGCTATTTCTCGTTCTAGTCAGTGCACCAAGACCGGTATATCAAAGGCCATAGTATGTGCTTTCCTGTCTGTGAGATGGTGCATATAAAAGATCCCTTGCTGTTAATGGAAAAAGTTAGCCTGTTGGCTCTTCAGGACTCTACAGTGAAACCTGTCTTAGGCGGTCACACATGGGAGAAGACGAAAGTGACCGCTGAAGACAGGTGGCCGCTGATTTTAGGTTGCCACATATACACCGTCTCTAAAAGGTATGTTGCCAGAGGTGCAGACGTGGAAAATATTTAAATAGCCCGACGGACCAGAACCAACTAAATTTTACTAGCCCGCCAGAATTTCGACTAGTCCGCCAGTCTACAGAACAATATTATACTCTGTCAAAAAAGAAACGCATAGGTGATAGGGAAAGAAGAAAAGTGTTTGATTTTACAAAATATCGGGGTTTTTTGTACAATGTTGATGAATGAGTATGTTTGTTAATGTTCCTGGAATGGGAGTGCATGCCCAAATGCACCCTAAAAAAATTTAACGCACGTTGTGGCACATTTTGCGACAATTGCAGGAAATCGGCGTGAAATGGTCAGTTTTTGGCGAATGCACGTGAAACTCGGGGAAATTATTGGGGTAGTGATGGGTATTTAAAGCTGCAATGCTCGCAATGATGCCTCATTTCCATTTCGACGTAGAAGAGTTACAAGATGCCAAGACTTAGCCTGCCGAATCGAAACATTGCAACAGGCCGCCTCCAGTTAGGTGAATCGCAGTTAGCAGTCGCATGCCACATGAACGTCCATCAGAGCACAATTTCACGTCTCTGGGACAGGTACCAGCAGTTTCAATCAGCTCAAGACCGGCTCCGAAGTGGAAGACCTCGCATAACAACTGCAGCACAATATCGCTACATCCGGGTTCTGCACTTGCGTCACCGAATTGCTACAGCAACCAACACTGCTGGACGCATACCTGGTTTGAGAAGGGTGTCTGCACAAACCACTCGGAACCGACTTCGAGAAGCTGGTTTAGGGGCTAGGAGAACGTACGTTGGCCCCGTTCTGCTACGTCAACATCGACATTTACGTGTTTGCTGGTGCACGAATGTACAGGGGTGGAACTTGAGAAACTGGCGGCGAGTATGGTTCAGCGACGAGTCACGTTTCCTTCTACAGCGACGTGATGGACGACAACGTGTGCACAGACGACGCAATGAACGTTTTGCCAACAACTGCGTCGCTCTTCGGTGGAAGGAGTGTCATGATTTGGGATGCCATCCCTACCCCGGCAGAAGTGAACTTGTGTTCGTACAAGGCAACCTGACAGTTGTACGCTACCGGGATGAAATTCTTCGCTGTCACATGCTTCCCATTTTGGATCGACAGAGAGAACTCTCTCAACAGGACAATGCCAGTCAGCATACGGCACGTGTAACAATGGATTTCCTACAGAATGAGAACATTAATGTGCTGCCATGGCCATCAAGATCGTCAGATCTCAACCCCATTGAACATCTATGGGACGAACTGGACAGACGTGTACGCCAGCGTGACCCGGAGCCTCAGACGCTTCCGCAACTGTCGCATGCACTGCAGGAAGAATGGGCTAGGATTCCACGTGCCCGGATTCAGAGACTCATTCAGTCTATACCCAAGAGATGTCGCTTAGTGATTGCTGCTGCTGGTGACCACACAAGGTACTGATTTCAGCGCCCTCGTGCGACGCTGTTTGGTGACGAAAATGCCTCCGCTGCCGTCAGCCCTATAGCAAGAAAATTGTCACATACTCATGTCAAATTTGACTGTGTTACGATCATAAATAACGAAATTATGGCACTTTGTATTAAAGAGATAATTCCATGAATATTTCGCCTACGCGTTTCTTTTTTGACAGAATATTATTAACAATATTATAATATACAGGGTCTTTCCTTCAAATGAAATAAATAGATATATTGACAAAACATTAGTAATATCACAGATAGACCGTCGGGCTGGTAGTTCCATTTTTTAAATCGTCCGTACGAATTTTTACTCGCATTTGGCGAGCGGGCGAGTACTTTCTGCAGCCCTGGTTGTTGTTTCTTTCTTTTACCGTCTGTACTGCTAATTAATGGATGTGTGGTCCATAGATGACTATTAATCAGCTTTCGACACGTAGCCTCCTGCAGACACAGTGTGTAACTGGCATGTATTAATGTAACCATTGTGAACAAGTTTGTTTTCTTTTTTCTTTTAGTATTTAATTACTATTTCATGCGGTGTATTCTTATAGTAACTGACTCTACAGAGTCTAGCTTAGTCTACACAGAGTCAATTGCAATCGACAGTCAGCAATAAGGGTCACACAAATATAGGTATAATTAAGTAGTTTGTAGTAATAGCATATCCCTCATTTTGTCCGCCTGTAGTATGTACTTGTCACGGTTATTTATCTCCTTATTGTTTGTAGTTAACAAGAGCTGTATTAGTTTAAAGGCACTATGATTCTTGGGGAGTAGTATTTCTTCATAAATCTATTTCTTAAAGTTTCGTATCGTGGACACTGAAGAATAAAATGAAACTCATTCCCAATCTCATTAATATTACATAATGTACATACTCTTTGTGTTCTCTCGATATTTTTGTATCTACCAGCTTCTATAGGGTGTATACTACCAAATCAAATCCCATAGACGACAATAGTAACATATGTGGCTAAAACTCCACTGCAAAACGTATCAACCGACATAAACGCCACGGATATGAATACTACCACCCCTTACACTTAAAGTGAATCAGAAAAAAATGGGGGTCAAGCTGCTCGTTTCTGAGATAACGGGTAGCGTCTATGACTACCCTAATTTCGCACAAAATTCGAGTACTTTTTTTTACAGGTACCTCATACATGTTTCAAGCACAAGGCTACTTGACACATTGGTACTAGATGAAATAAAATTGCACATTTTTTTTACCCCAGATGAAACTATTATTTTTTACTCACATTTATAACCAATCACAGGACTTCACTTCCCTATCAAAAGCACCTCCAACTTTAGCCTTTTTGGTTTAGTACTACCTATAGTTAGCCTTTGTGCACAAATTCTCATTTTTCTTATTTCTTTTAAATTGCGCCAAATAATTGGATTTGTCAGATATGTTTGTAATTGATATTCCTTTAGTAAGTGTTTATAAAGTAATCCTTTTGGTGACGTTGTTATTATACTGTAGGACTTTCGTTTAAATACATCAAATATTTTTTCTTTAATTATGTAATAAAACCAGATATGGGTATGGTTCAATTTCCATATATAACTTAGCTCAAACATATCTAATTTCTGCATACTCATACATTTCCTTGTACACAGCTTTTAAAATGCAATTACTTGTACTACCAAGTTTTATCCAATATTTAAGAATTCTCGCCTGTCCCAATTCGCTATAAATAAAGTAATTACAAGTTCTGCTATATACACCCAATAAACGTTTACAAAATTGTATATGCACTTTCTCGACGCCGTGTGCTGACTTCCGATCCATAATTAAGAACACTATTTACGTAGGTATCAAATACCGTTAACATCGTTTCAGTATTAAAAACGTTCTTATTACAAATATTCGTGATCCAGTATTGTGCGTTACGTCCTTGTTCTGCCAGTCTTTTCTGTGTCCGATTAAATTTACCATTATCACTTAGTAACAAGCCAAGATAGTCAAATTCGTTTAAAACCTCCAACTGGTGACCCTCATAATACCATTTCTCGTTATATTTAAGTTTACCCCCATTTCTAAAGACTACTATTTTCATTTTATTTGTATTAACGGTTAGATCCGATTTTGTGGTGTAATGTTCAAGGGTATTTAACATCGACTATATCCCTTCTGGCGTCTCGGCAAGAAGTACCATGTCATCAGCGTACATTAGTATAATATGTTTGACATGTATCTCAATATATGGACAATTGTTTGATATGAATTGCATTTCACAATCATTTACGTACATATAAAAATATATTGGTGATAACACCTCACCTTGCAATAGGCTGTTTACACACACGTTTATACACGTTATTATATTTCTCAAATCATTTAACGCTGTCATATAAAGATCTTATAACTGCCAACATTTTGCCTTCTATGCCCTGTTTAATTAGTTTGTACCATAAATTTGTCTATTTATAAAATCAAAAGCCTTTTTATAGTCTACAAAGCAGTAATATAATCGGTTCTTATTTTTAAGTGTTCGATTTATCAAAAACTGTAATATAAAAATAGCATCAACTGTGGACATTTGTTTTCTGAAACCATGTCACTGTTGTTAAATATATCCCTTTTATATAACAGTAAACATTTACTGTGGCCGCTTAATACAGGTATTTTGGAAGCCGATTTAGGTGGCCGGTAGCCGCG
This sequence comes from Gigantopelta aegis, assembly GCF_016097555.1. Taxonomy (NCBI): domain Eukaryota; kingdom Metazoa; phylum Mollusca; class Gastropoda; order Neomphalida; family Peltospiridae; genus Gigantopelta; species Gigantopelta aegis. Next base: position 57,597,863 of record NC_054712.1, on the reverse strand, counting down.
TTACACAGGTGACCGCTTGCATTTACATTTAAGGACAGGTGGCTGCTAGGACAGGTTTGACTATTTCAAAATTACCAAATGGTTGATATCTACTAGTCGATGCTTTAAAACTAGTGATGTCTTTAAACAAAACAAACTTTAACTTTAAGAAGTACAGATTGCTATAAACTCATAAACAGGCTGTAAGGCCAAGTAAATATATATCTGTATAACATTAAATATAAAATGAGACTTGTTTTATGAACATGAGACCTACGGTGGCATGAATACATACGCCACTGCAGGATGGTGACAAGCGGAGAGCGAACGGAGGGGGGGGGGGGGGGGCAAACATATGTTACATGGCCCTTTGTGAAATTCCTTTTTATAGAAATATGAATTAAAAACATGTTAACTATACTAGCGACAAGAAAATACCTTAGATTGCAACAAACAAAAAACAAAATAAACAACAAACAAAAAAACAAAAAGTAAAAAAGAAAGAACAAAAACAGATAGAAAGAAAGAAAAAAGCCTACAAAATAGAGAATGGATTCATTTGTGTGCCTTTTCAAAAGTGTACTCCTATATATGTGCTCACAATTGTATTGTAAACTTTTACCAGGGGTCACTGTGGATTCTGAATAAAACACGCGATGATCTATAATTGATAGGCATGTTTTTCATTGTATAGTATACGCTGGATTTGAGAGCGAAATGACTATTAAAGTTTGCTATTAACTATCAACAGAAAAACTCATAAAATTATATAGTTCTGTACAGGGAAAGGCTTGTCTAAGTTTCTATCATAAAAGTCGATATTAATATTTTACAATATTGCCCTATAATAATACGAAGAATAAGATTACCTTAAATATTCATATAACTATAGAACAAGAAACGGATTCTTACCTAAGTCTTTCGTGTGACGAAATACCCAACACGTACAGAAAATACTGATATTTATACAGCATTTAAACAAAATTAATGACATTACGAATGCTTTTCCGCCTACGTAATATTCATCTGTGAAAAAGCAAAAATTCACTTCCTGGTTTCCTTAGTCTTAAAGGGACATTCCTGAGTTTGTTGCAATTTTTAAGATGTTATTGACTAACAGAGATGTTTTGACGACTGTAATTACATATCAAATATAGTTTTCTGCATAAAATATTAGTAGCTGTATATTAAACGTGTTTCTGATCGTTCTAATATTTGTACTAGGTTAAATTTCATTTTATTTCCTAAAAATGATTTATTTTCGTACGTACGAAATATATTTTCTTGTTTAGAATATCGGTGTATGTATATTCAATGTGTTTCTGGTCGTCTTAATATTTGTAAGAAGCCCAAACTAGATTTTGGTCTACATTTATAATATTATAGGCTATTTTTATGTCGTTTGTCCCAGTATGGTATTTTTTCACATAATTATATTACAAAGTCAGTTACCAATCAATATTCCATCAGATCATTACTATTAGCACAAATGCCTCTATAATCACTGCATGCCATCATGCAAGGCAAACCAATACTGCGACAACTGAAGCGCTTGTTGGCACAACAAGAACACCTCACAAGTTTAAGAAGAGACTGGTGCTGCGGCCAAGTCTGAATGTATGGGGATAATCCTCCCATCAGATATTTTCCAACCCCATTCAAGAGGATCCAGTTTGTGTCATTTCCAGTCTTGAACCTGGTGAAACACACGGGGATTATGGTATTTGTTAGCTGAGGATGTGGGTGGAAGAACACGTGGGTGAAGGGAATATTTGGTTACAGCTAACTTTTCTTGAAACCTTACTATCTTAGTTGATCCAAAGTATCTGATGATCTGCCTTTGTTGAGGCAAACAATTGCCTTTTCTCCTGCTGCGATGATTTCAGATGGTGTCGAGTCTGGTTCGCCAAAAACAGTGGCTTGTTCAAGGAATGTTGCATTGCCCTTCAAACATTTCAGCCCAAGCCCTTTTCCAATCCCAAACAATCTTGATGTTGTGTCGCAACCCAGCAGTGCATGTGCAAAGAGAATGTTTTTACAAACGCTTTCACCAAACACGTCTTGCATGGTTCCAATATTCAGACATTTTCTTGGATTCAATGAACCTTTCTTTGGTTCTGGCATGAAAAATAGATTGTGCACTGCATTCTTGCTACAATAGTAACACATTAGTACCAATAAGTCTGTGTCATCACCAACAAGTAGTCTCAGATTTACTGGTGACCACAACAGCTGTCTTCGCAACGAGTAGATCTGCATCCCCACTGGCAATAATTACTTAACAACAACACTGTTCCAATCTCCCTCTAAGCATATAAGTGAACCGCTGCTTGTTTTCCTTGTTTCTTAGAAACTCTTCTTTCCGTAGCTCTAGCAATACGAAATGCATCCAGGTTATCCCCAGTAGGTTCATGTTTAAACCTTTCAAGTAACCTGTTTCGCTCTTTGGATGCATCTTTGCACGTATAATTAAACTATGGTTTATTGAAACGCTTTGGCACTGCCGAAGTCTTAGGAATAGTTTCATCTGCAATGTCTTTCAAGGTGGAAGTGAACAAAGACATGGGATCATCAGCATCAGTAATGGCAAATTGTTGCAGACGAGTGCTGCACAGATGCTGAAACTGACCCCAATTTGCCTTCGCTAACTTCCACCTTTGAACCCTTTCAAGCGATGGAGGTCTATCATTCTCCAAATTAATTGGAAAGTGGTCACTACCACAAAGGTCTGAACCAACTTTCCAGGAGAAATCAAGAAAACGAGGACTACAAAGGGTTAAATCAATAGAAGTGAAAGAACCACTTGCAGAATGAACATATGTATGACTTTTATCATTAAATAAAAGTAAGTCATTTTTGAGAATTAAGTCTTCTAATTGTTTTCCTTTAATATAAACATCATCGCATCCCCACAAAGTGTGGTGACCATTAAAATCCCCCATAATAACAAAGGGAGTAGGGAGCTGGTCAATAAGATCTTGAAGGTCCCTAGGATTAAAATTAAAATGATTACGAGGTAGCAAGTAAACTGAACACAGAGTAATATTTTTATGAGCTGTGACTTTTACAGTCACGGCTTGTAAATTAGTCTTAATGTTACTTTACTCTGAGGAATGTTTCCACTAACAAGAATGGACCCCCCCCCCCCCCCCCCCCCTCCCCCGATGCTCTATTTTCAGTTTCCTGAAACTTATGATACAGGTTAAATCCTCTCGTGGTAATATGATCAGTGTTCTTCAAGAACGTTTCCTGAAAACACACTAAAAGAGGATTATGTTTTTGAATTAAAAGACTTAATTCATCAAAATTGGGCCTAAGAGCTCAGAACTGGAGGTTGACGGAGGCAAATTGGGATGAATTTCGGCATCTGTGCAGCACTCGACTGCAACAAACTGTCATGGCTGGTGCCGATGATCCCATGTCTTTGTTCACCTCCATCTTGAAAGATATTGCAGAGAAAACTATCCCTAAGACTTCGGCATTACCGAAGCCTTTCAATAAACCATGGTTCAATTAATCTTGCAAAGATGCAATCAAACAGCGAAACAGCACCCTCGAGAGGATCAAACACGAAACTACTGGGGAGAACCTGAATACTTATCGCATTGCTCGGGCAAAGGCTCGTAAAGCTATCAGACTGAGTAAGAAATCATCTTGGAGAAATTATGTTTCCAAGTTGAGTTCTCAAACATATTTTTTTCTTAAAAGTAGACTTTGGATAGAGCTAGTTCTCATTGTGAGCTCTCAAAATGAAATTAAACTGTGGATTATCAGTACATCTATAGCAACATAATGTTGTTAATTACTTTGTTTTGTTCTTACTGCGATTTAAAGGGCCAGACTTTAGTTTTAAAGGGACATTCCTGAGTTTGCTGCATTGTAAGATGTTTCCGACTAATAAAATATTTCTACGATTAAACTTACATATTAAATATATTTTCTTGTTTAGAATATCAGTGTCTGTATATTCAATGTGTTTCTGGTCGTCTTAATATTTGTAAGAAGGCCAAACTGGATTTTGTCTTCAAATAATTGCGTACGTACGAAAAACGTAGGTAATAAAATGAAATTTAAACTAGTACAAATATTAGAACGATCAGAAACACGTTTAATATACAGCCACTAATATTTTATGCAGAAAAATATATTTGATATGTAATTACAATCGTTAAAACGTCTTTGTTAGTCGATAATATCTTAAAAAGTGCAGCACACTCAGGAATGTCCCTTTAAACACTAAGTTCTAATTTTCACCTAGACCCAAGTTTAGTTTCAACCGTTAAAGATCGACACTAAGTATGGTTAATTTACAAACCTGTAACACTTTTCAATACAAGATATTGACATAAGAGTCTGTGACGTTTGCATACCCTTAAAATAGACTAAAACGCGACTCCATGATCGTTACTTCTCAGAGGCATGTCCCTTGTTTTAAAATATGAAGAAAAAAAATTTGTGGTATTAGAAACACCAGGATGACCGGAAACACTTCGGTTGTGCGGAAATGGATAATCTAAGCAATAAAATATACGTAATTTTTAATTTTTAGTGATCATAAACGGCTTTAATGGTAGAAAATGTGCCTTAGTGTTTTATAACTAGGGTCCGTCCCTTTAACCGACAGTAAGTTCCAACTGTTTTAGGTTACAGACGATCTACCATAATGTCTCAGCCAAGCTACAACGATGCACATGGAGGCTTTGGTGGGATAGTGAAAGGCAGTGCAGGCATTGGTGGGATGACGGCAGGCAGTGGAAGCTTTGGTGGGCTGGTGAAAGGCAGTGCAGGCAATGGCAGAATGATGAAAGGCATTGCACCTTTTGGTGGGATGATGACAGGCAGTGGAGGCTTTGGTGGGATGGTAAAAGGCAGTGCAGGCATTCGTAGGATGACGGCAGGCAGTGGAGGCTTTGGTGGAATGGTGAAAGGCAGTGCAGGCATTGGTGGGATGGTGAAAGGCAATGCACTTTTTGGTGGGGTGACGACTGGCAGTGGAGGCTTTGGTGGGATGGTGAAAGGCATTGTATCTAATAAAACTTTATTTTTGAAAAACTTTTCCCTGGTTTTAAATCGTGTTTTTTTTTCCATTAATAAGTTTTGTGTTCCAAACTTGTTCGTAATAATTAAATATAGTTCCAGCTTTAGCACACTACCTACTGTTCTGCGTACTTGCTTAGGTTGGAGTCAGAGGCGTGGGTCCAGGGTTTTGTACAATGGAATGTCTCTGCTTAAATGGAAGTCACGTTGTATAATAGCGGTGAGTGCAATTGAAAACACATGAGAAAAAGAATCGTCGTGAGCAGGCTAATCGAGAGTCCCTCGACAGCGTCCCCCAACCTCCACCCGGGTTCCGACCTGGCTCAGTGAAGGAATCTGAACTCTGCGCATGTGAACAAGAGACAGACAGACAGAAGAGAGAGACCGAGACAGAGAGAGAGAGAGAGAGAGAGAGAGAGAGAGAGAGAGAGAGAGAGAGAGAGAGAGAGAGAGAGAGAGAGAGAGAGAGAGCGCGCGCCAGATAGAGAGAAACATAGAGGGAGGGAGAGACAGACAGACAGACAGAGAGAGAGAGAGAGAGAGAGAGAGAGAGAGAGAGAGAGATATAGAGAGAGAGATGGATAGATAGATAGATAGATAGATAGATAGATAAATAGATAACTAGTTTAACGTGTCCATATACCACTAGGGTTTCGAACACCCCCATCCAGAGTCTGACCTCCAATAAGATCGGTGGCCTGACTCGGGATGGGGGGGGGGGGGGGTGGGGGGGGGGATGGGTTAATAGTAATTACTGTAGTAAAAAAGTTAATAGAATTTAAAAAACAGAAATAATTTACAAGCCAAAAATAAAAAGAATTGACTGCTCGGCCGAATATTTATATAATTTGGAGCATTTTAGAAGGACAGTCCAAAAATAAATAAGAGAAAGAAGAGAGCATTGGACTATTTAATATTAAAAAAAAGAAGTAATTTCGACATACAATTTCGAACGGAGGTTTAAAAGTTTAAAGTCCGATCTATATGGTCCAGGCCGGGTGGTGGTGGTGGTGGTGGTGGGGGGGGGGGGGGGTTGAGTTTAAGGTGGGCGGAATTTGGAATACGAATTTAGTTGTTAGGTCAAAGACCTAAAGCCAAAATGAGCTACTCATGTTTGAACAAAAAATTAAGTCCAAAGAATAAAATTAGAGTGCTCGACCGAAAGGGTTTTAAGGTGATTTGAGCATTTTAGATGGGCTGCCAAGATAAAGTGCGTCGGACTGTTTACAAATAAATAAATAAATAAAATAAAATAAAATAATAAAATGAAATAAAATTTTGAATGCTGGCCACAGTCCGACTAAGCCCTTGGAACGGTTGGACTCTGGCACCAGTTTCCTCCACCGATGGGCTAGCAAGGTCTTGGCTAACTGGACGTAATGGGCGCCGGCGATGATCTTCAGGACTCTATGGACGGTGTTGTTGTCCATTTCTCTGAAGAGAACTCCTTGTCTGTAGAGTCCATCCCGGCGCGACGTCACCACAAGTCCAAACGTCCCGTCCCCTAGCTCCATGTCGTGGATCCCACCTCAGTGCCGTCTGGGAAGCGCTTGAAGGATCCTTCGATGACATCTCCCGGCAGTGAGGCCGTGTGTGGTGTGTCCCCGACTAAGTACTTCGAGTACTGGCTCTTTATCTTCGACACTGCGAGACTCCAGGCGGCGAAGTCCCTGCCAACATCCGGCTTGGTTGCTGCGAAGTCCCCCGGGGGTGGTGGTCTCGACGCGGACACAAGCGGAGGGTTTGGAACGGAAGACGCCGGGCGTGGAGTCTCGCACATGGCGGTGTCGAAAACTGGCGTCGACTTGTCGAGCTGGTCAGTCTGAGAAAGAGAGAACAAATGTGCAGATCCTTCCCATCTCATACGTCTATAAACCACGTTTAATTCTCTCTCTCTCTCTCTCTCTCTCTCTCTCTCTCTCTCTCTCTCTCTCTCTCTCTCTCTCTCTCTCTCTCTCTCTCTCTCTCTCACACACACACATGCGCAAAAATTATTAACGTCTGTCTTTAATAGTAGACCAGTGGTACAGCGCTCGCTTGTAGAGCAGTGCTCCACAACTGGTGTAATAAGGGTCGTGGTATGTACTATCCTGTCTGTGGGATGGTGCATATAAAAGATCCCATGTTGCTAATAGAAAAGAGTAGCCCATGAAGTGGCGACAGCGGGTTTTCTCTTTATATATCTGTGTGGTCCTCGTTACAACGACCGTCGGTACTACATTTACACCATGTGTACACAAATTATCGGGAACAAATGTACACAAATGTTATTCTGTTCATTACACCAGAATTCACACCTTCCGACAAACGTGCATCCGACGTCTCAAAACACCTCTTTGCAACGGCATTACATAATCACAGATACCGTAGCACGTTGACAATCAGTTGAATGGATCCACCGAGGTGGTTCGATCCTGCGACGCAAGCACCTAAAGTGAGCACTTAACCGACTGAGCCAAATCCCGCCCCAGGTGGATATCCATGTACCATCGGTAGTTAGGTATTGTAAAATCCACTCTTTTGAAATGTTACGTGTCTGTTTTTCTGAAAACTACCACTGACAGAAGTAGTACACATACAGTAAGATTATTCACGTTTACTTAAAAATGTATAACAATATAATTGTAATGTAAATGTAAATGCACATCTGTAATGAAATGGAAATCTACCCTGATCAGTTAGATAATGGATTAATAATTCATATTCATGTTTAATTTTCAGTGTCTACATAAGTTGAAGAAGCTAGATGTAGCCCAGTGGTAAAGCATTTGCCTGATGTGTGGTCGGTCTAGGATTGATCCCTTTTGATGGGACCATTGGGCTATTTCTTGTTACACCCAGTGCACCAAAACTGGTACATGCGTGTCAAAGGCTGTGGTATGGTGCATATAAAAGATTACTTGCTACTAATGGAAAAAATGTAGATGGTTTCCTCTCTAAGATTATATGTCAGAATTACCAAATGTTTGACATCCAATAAATCAATGTGGTCTAGTTGTGTCGTTAAAAAACAAAAAAAACAATAAGGTGTTTACTTATGTGTGTCTTATATATATATAATTCACACTCACACATATATGTATGTAAGTAATAAAAATCATACTTTAAAAATAACAGAAATAGAAATCTACTCTGATCACTTAGATAATTCATTAATTTTGTATGCCTACAAAAGTAGGCTTTTACTTTGAGAAAAGAGACTGCTGATACCACTTAAGATCATGATTACCAGTATGTGTGAGGAGAAAAGTCACTCATTCACCCACTCCTGTACCAAATCCATGAACGATGACTGTTCAAGAGGAACAGGATTCACAATCTTTAGACAGATGAAGACTGCCATCAATCAGAACATCGATAAACGCTACACTGAGCCAGAGATACAGGACATGCTTCTCTTGTGTACAGCATTGGATCCAAGATTCCTCGCCCTGACTAATGTGCAGCCCTTTTTGCTCAGTTGGTAGAGCGCTGGACTCTCGCACTGAGAGTCTGTGGCTCGAATCCCCTCAGTGGAGGTTGATTTTTATCTGTTACATTTACACTAAGTGCTTTCAGAGACATCATATGGAATACCTCATTACGCTTGAAGGGCTGCACATAGGGGATTCGAACCACGGATTCTCAGTGCGAGAGTCCAGCGCTCTACCAACTGAGCTAGTGGGAATTTCCCTATTAGTTCAATTGGTAGAGCGCTGGACTCTTGTACTGAAAGTTCGTGGGTAGAATCCCCTCAGTGGATGTTGATTTTATCTGTTACATAAACTCTATCCAGTATCCATCTCTGTTTGAGGTGTGCATTTCATGTTCAGGTTTAAAATACTTTTATTGTTTTCATAAACATAAATACACAAATAATATGGTATTTGTCAGCGAACAAAGTATTATAATGACAACAAGAATTAAACAAGAATTGCTTGCAATTATATAATTAAAACTTAAAACTAGTACAGGAAATTAAGGCGACATTGAATTATTGTTAGTCGGCTAACCCAGTCAAAATCATGAGTAGTCCAATTCTACACGTGACAATAGATGAGTTAAACGATGCTGATCATCTGATTAACACCCATACCAGTTACTTCTGAGTATTTCTGGGAAATACTGACCCAATAACTTGGCTAGTTAATTTTATATTTGGAGCTTATGGTGTTTTAATTGAGTAGCTTATTCCCTATATTTTAGATTGGTCTGTCTGAACTCGTAGTCAGTGCAAATGAAATGTGATATCCATTAGAATTATTAGTTTTAAAGCATTTTAACCCATTTGTGGCAAATTTTGGTAGATAGTCTAGTTGACTACAAGTTTATGTAGTGTTTTTGTTTTTTTACATGAGTTTTATATGTACAAATGCTACATGATGTATTTGCGACAGGATACCAGGAGCGACATCTTTGTATGTCTACATGCATTTTTCGCAATAATATCCCGTCAGCGTTAATTTCCTTAATTAAAGTATTTATTGTTTTTCTTATTTCTGTGTCTGCAAATCAGTCACAAATCAGGACCAGGGCCCATATTTCGAAGCTATCTTAGCGCTACGAAATCGTAAAATCACCGTAGGCTCTGACGTCACTATAGCGTGTGCTGTAGTGACGTCATACTCTACGATGGTTTTACGATTTCGTAGCGCTAAGATTGCTTCGAAAATATGGGCCCAGGTTGTCAGCAAGAATCCACTCCATCCAACATTAGTGATGCTGGTTCTCGTCTACCGTCTCCGTCTGACTTACCTGGCCCATATGTATCTCGCTCACAGATCAAGGAGGCAGATGACCCCGCGCCCACTCCACCTGGCCCATCTGTATCTCGCTCACAGATCAAGGAGGCAGATGACCCCGCGCCCACTCCACCTGGTCCATCTGTATCTCGCTCACAGATCAAGGAGGCAGATGACCCCGCGCCCACTCCACCTGGCCCATCTGTATCTCGCTCACAAATCAAGGAGGCAGATGACCCCGCGCTCACTCCACCTGGCCCATCTGTATCTCGCTCACAGATCAAGGAGGCAGATGACCCTACACCCACTCCACCTGGCCCATCTGTATCTCGCTCACAGATCAAGGAGGCAGATGACCTCGCGCTCACTCCACCTGGCCCATCTGTATCTCGCTCACAGATCAAGGAGACAGATGACCCCGCGCCCACTCCACCTGGCCCATCTGTATCTCGCTCACAGATCAAGGAGACAGATGACACCGCGCCCACTCCACCTGGCCCATCTGTATCTCGCTCACAGATCAACGATTCAAGGAGACAGATGACCCCGCACCCACTCCACCTGGCCCATCTGTATCTCGCTCACAGATCAAGGAGACAGATGACCCCGCACCCACTCCACCTGCAAGTAAAACTAACACAGCGTCTGTATGGATAGAATCTACCGTCTCCGTCTGACTTACCTGGCCCATCTGTATCTCGCTCACAGATCAAGGAGACAGATGACCCCGCACCCACTCCACCTGCAAGTAAAACTGACTCAGCGTCTGTATGGATAGAATCTACCGTCTCCGTCTGACTTACCTGGCCCATCTGTATCTCGCTCACAGATCAAGGAGACAGATGACCCCGCGCCCAATCCACATGCAAGTAAAACTGACACAGCGTGTGTATGGATAGAATCTACCGTCTCCGTCTGACTTACCTGGCCCATCTGTATCTCGCTCACAGATCAAGGAGACAGATGACCCCGCGCCCAATCCACATGCAAGTAAAACTGACACAGCGTCTGTATGGATAGAATCTACCGTCTCCGTCTGACTTACCTGGCCCATCTGTATCTCGCTCACAGATCAAGGAGACAGATGACCCCGCACCCACTCCACCTGGCCCATCTGTATCTCGCTCACAGATCAAGGAGACGGATGACCCCGCACCCACTCCACCTGCAAGTAAAACTAACACAGCGTCTGTATGGATAGAATCTACCGTCTCCGTCTGACTTACCTGGCCCATCTGTATCTCGCTCACAGATCAAGGAGACAGATGACCCCGCACCCACTCCACCTACAAGTAAAACTAACACAGCGTCTGTATGGATAGAATCTACCGTCTCCGTCTGACTTACCTGGCCTATCTGTATCTCGCTCACAGATCAAGGAGACAGATGACCCCGCACCCACTCCACCTGCAAGTAAAACTGACTCAGCGTCTGTATGGATAGAATCTACCGTCTCCGTCTGACTTACCTGGCCCATCTGTATCTCGCTCACAGATCAAGGAGACAGATGACCCCGCGCCCAATCCACATGCAAGTAAAATTGACACAGCGTCTGTATGGATAGAATCTACCGTCTCCGTCTGACTTACCTGGCCCATCTGTATCTCGCTCACAGATCAAGGAGACAGATGACCCCGCACCCACTCCACCTGCAAGTAAAACTGACACAGCGTCTATATGGATTGAATCTAATTCAGATGATTCAGACACAGATGAACCAAAGCCAAAGAAAATTGCACTGGATGATGTATTTGTGTCAAATGTTCTGATAACAGATGTTTTTTTTATTTTTATTTTTTTTATTTATTTGTTTTTTGTTTTGTTTGTTTGGTTTTTTTGTTTTTTTTTATCCCAGTGCCCCCTTTCCTTTCTCTCCTTTGAATTCCATCTCATTTCTTCCCGATCTGGCAACTTCTCCTATCTTTCAACTTCTTTCGTTGTCCACCTCCACATCCCAGTCCTTGTCTCTCCAACCGCGACAGGTGCTTGTCTCTTGTGGCTATCTGTGCCACACACCTGTTCCCCATCAGCTTTTAGCTGTGGGCTTAGTCTGACCACTTCGGGGAGTGTTCAGTAGTTACTTCTGGCATTGTTAAGAGGCACTTATAACCACCTACTATGCACCCCTACTACCGGCGGTCGTTAGTTAGTGCCGTGGGTTAGACCAGCTTTATTAGTGGCAGAGGACGAGGATGCCAGGTGGATGCATATACACAGAGACTGCACCCGTGGAGGAAATTGAGACAGGTAGGCGATGGTGTATACAGCTCAGAAGACAGAGTCGGAGGAAATTGACAGAAAGGGTCGAAACAGATTGAAATCGTGGGAGAAATTGGAAGGTTTTGTATATTAAGATAATGAGAATGATAGGCAGAGGGTGATAGATGAGAAAGATGAATGAATGTGTGAGCCAGCTTTGACGGGATTTGAACCACTGTCGTATGCTTGATTGTCCAGCAGCTTATCCACTAGACCACAGAGCTCACTCTGATAACAGATGTTAGTGGGTCCACCACTCGGTCATTACAGTCCCGAATCGATTATGAGATTGCCAGATATAGGAAGGCGATCCCCATTCCGCTGAATTATTCTGATCCAGACTGGTGGAGACAGAAGTCCTGTCGGTATCCTCTGTTGGGTAAGGTAGCCTAGTGTTATCTTACAATTCCTGGGACTTCAGTTCCATGAGAGAGGATCTTCTCCATAGCAGGTGATATTGTGACAGCATTGAGAACCAACCTTAAGCCCAAACATGTCGATATGTTTGTGTTTATGAATAAAAACCTAGACTCATAGGTCTCGATTTGATTTGAGATGGACGGATAAGAGTTTTGTACAGTTCTGTACGTTGGATTATTCTTGAGGGTTTTTTGTTGTTTGTTTTTGTTGTTTTTTTGTTGTTGGGTTTTTTGGTGTTTTTTGGGGGGGTTACATTTATTTACAATTATCCTACCACTGACCACTGACCATTAAAAATAAAAGATTCTTGCTCTTAAAATAGTGTTAGTAAATTAATGTATGTGTGCTGGCGTAGGTTTACTACGTGTGGGAAGTATCGTGAATAAAACGAACCAAACCGCGAATAAATCGAACCGTGGACCAAAACCCGAAAATCGAACTGAAAAAAAAAAAACCGTACCATTCCTAATTATCATTCATTAGTATCAATGCATGTGGACTGAGAAGTAAACTAATGATACCGGTATTTGTAGATTATGTCTCAAAGCATGATATCCTCTGTTTTACTGAAACAAAAACCAACAAACAGATTGTATGTCCACATTTATACCAGGCTATACATTTTATTTAAACACCAGAAAAGAAAATTATGTCCATCTGGTGGCATAGCTATTGGTATAAGACAAGAACTAATCACTTATATAGAATTTGATGACACAAATATTTCCGGATATATATCTTGATTCAAAATCCCTGCCATTCTCACAGGTCTTGACGAAACACTACCAGTTGATGTGGTATATACCCACAATTGGACCCCATACTATACAGAAAGAAAGAAATGTTTTATTTAACGACGCACTCAACACATTTTAGTTATGGTTATATGGCGTCAGACATATGGTTAAGGACCATACAGATATTGAGAGAGGAAACCCGCTATCGCCACTTCATGGGCTACTCTTTTCAGTTAGCAGCAAGGGATCTTTTATATGCACCATCCCACAGACAGGTTAGTACATACCACGACCTTTGATATACAAGTCGTGCACTGGCTTGAACGAGAAATAGCGCTATGGGGCCACCGACGGGGATCGATCTCACACCGACCGCGCATCGAGTGAGCGCTGTACCACTGGACTACGTCCCGCCCCCCATACTATAAAGATATTATTCATCATGAAATTACTCAGGCTAAAAGAGCAGGTAATCCAACTTTACTTCTTGGAGATTTTTGTGCAAGAACAAAATGCTTTCCTGACTACACTGTAATTGATATGAATTCAGAACAGCTAAATAACATGGAAACTGATATAATAAACTTTTTAAATAAAATTTACAAATTCGAGTCACATGGTGAGCAAACTGATAGTCAAGATACTGGAAAAGTCAATGGGCATGGTGTTAAATTATTAAAGGGACATTCCTGAGTTTGCTGCACTTTTTAAGATGTTATCGACTAACAGAGACTATTTAACGATTGTAATTAGATATCAAATATATTTTCTGCATAATATATTAGTGGCTGTATATTAAACGTGTTTCTGATCGTTCTGATATTTGTACTAGGTAAAATTTCATTTTATTTCCTAAAATATTTTTTTGTCGTACGTACGAAATTATTGGAAGACAAAATCCAGTTTGGGCTTCTTACAAATATTAAGACGACCAGAAACATATTAAATATACAGACACTGATATTCTAAACAAGAAAATATATTTAATTTGTAAGTTTAATCGTAGAAATATTTTATTAGTCTGAAACATCTTACAATGTAGCAAACTCAGGAATGTCCCTTTAAACATATGTAAAGCACACAGACTTTATATACTAAACGGCAGAGTAGGCAGTTATAAGGATGTAGGAAAGGTAACTTGTAAAGATAGTAGTGTCATTGACTATGTCATGGGCACGCATCATATATTTCCGATTACTATTATTTCCAAGTATGCGAGTTTGACCCACTTTTGTCAGACGTGCATTCTCCCAAAGAACTATGCATTCGTGTATCGGAACACGCAAACGACAATGATACATATAGCTCAGAAAATAGATTGCCGTTTATAAACGAAAGGTTACGTAAATGGACACCCGAGCAGTGTACAGAATTCAGTAACAAAATTGACCTGGACTCACTTGTAAAAATTTCCGAAATCCTCCCATGACCAATCTCTCGATCTCAAAGCACGTATGAACCAGACCGTCGATGCGATCAAAAACCTATTTTTAGACGCGGCCGGGTCCACTTTTGGGGAAAATCCGAGCCCGGCACGTAAGCCAGCCTTCTACACGAAACGTAATCGATTACTATTTGTAAAATCCGACAGGTGCCTACTTCTCCGTTGTAAATACCATCAGGCGAAACAAGTATACAAATATATAATAGCACTTAGTCTACTTAATGCAAGTAAATCATATAAAAATGTTTAACAACTAAACAGTCCGCTCAGAAATTTAAAATTGAAAAACAAATGAGAAATCTGAGATAAAACTAACCCAAAGCTTTTTATAAAATCCTTAAAACCTGAGAAACAGGAGAAAAACTTACCGCCCATAGAAGATTTTTAATTTGTTGTTATAAAAACCTCAATGAAGGAGAACCGCCTGAATCTGATCACGAGAACGATATAGAATTAAATCTTGACGATATCGATATAAATAACGATACTATCTTAAACAGAAAAATTGATGAAGGTGAAATAAGAAATGCAATTAAACAACTGAAAAATGGCAAAGCAACTGGAATAGATAACATTGTAAACGAGTATATAAAATCTTCTATCGATCGGATTTATCCCGATCTACGTTATTATTTAATCTTATGCTAGACCATATTAATTTTTCCTAATGAATGGTTAATAGGAATTATTAAACCGATTTTTAAAAACAAAGGAAGCCGACTGAAGCCTGAAAGCTACAGACCAATAACGTCGCTGTTCTAAATTATTTACCACAATTTTAAACATAAGACTAAATACATTTATTGACGAACATAGCATATTGAGCGAATCCCAAACAGCATTCCGAAAAGACTATTTTACTACCGACCATCTATTTAGTATTTACTCTTTAATAAAAAGGTTTTAAAAATAGGAAAAAGAAACTATACTGTGCTTTTATCGATTTTCAAAAGGCCTTCGATATGATCCCCAGAACCTGCTTGTGAAGAGATGTGAATGATGGGCTTATGAAAACATTGACATTGACATTGACATTGACATTGAAATTTCCTGAGACGCCTGCTTCCTGTTAAAAAAGGTACGCCGATATTTACGTTATACGAAGAACTATGACGTAGACCGATTAAATTAATTATTCAACAAAGAATGATAAATGTCTGGGCCACAATTGTATCAGGAAAACAGGACTCGTGCGTAAATGGACACAACTACACTTGGATTCAACATATTAAACAATTATTTAACAACCTAGGTATGACTGATATATGGCTGTCTTACAGATTTTCAAAAAAAACTACAAAAAAACCTTGAATATATCAAATTGAGGCAGCATAACCAGTACCTTCAAATGTGGAATAATAAAAAAAATTAAAATCACTTATTTTAAAAAAAATACTTCACCATAATGCCTGAAAAACTATGGGTCATTATTCTTAAATCCATTAAAATCATTATCTCAAGAGAGAGAGAGAGAGAGAGAGAGAGAGAGAGAGAGAGAGAGAGAGAGAGAGAGAGAGAGAGAGAGAGAGAGGTATGCACCTCTCCAGACACTTCCCCAATCCCCTATTAACATTCTCTCTCTCTCTCTCTCTCTCTCTCTCTCTCTCTCTCTCTCTCTCTCTCTCTCTCTCTCTCTCTCTCTCATGTAATTACGCACAAGCTCTGTCTCTGTCTCTTACTAAACATTAGCCTCTGTTCTTGACATTAGAATAAGTAATCATCGAAAGAGCGGAAAGTAACATTAAGCTTTGTGTTTAAAAACTCCTATTAGCCAAACATAGAATACTATACGTTTTAAACATATATCGTTTGATATAACCTGACCGACTCGTAAATATTGTCATGACTCGTTACTTTTTCTTTTCTTTTTTAATTTCATTCTTTTATTCGGGGCAGGACGTAGCTCAGTGGTAAAACGGTCCGTTTAGGATCGATCTCCGCCGGTGGGCACATTGGGCTGTTTCTTGTTCCAGCCATTGCACTACTACTGGTATATCAAAGAACGTGGTATGTGCTATCATGTCTGTGGAATGGTGCATATAACATATCCCTCGCTAGTAGTGTAAAACTGCAGTCCGTTTCTCTGTTTGCAAGTAGCGTCTTCTTTTAAGAAAGAACACTGTTTTAAACACTAATAGAGCCGGGACGTAGCCCAGTGGTAAAGCACTCGCCTGTGCGCTGTAAGTCTAGGATCGATTCCCGTCGATGGGCCCACTGAGCTCTTTCTCGCTCCAGCTAATACACAACATTCAGTTCATATGGGCACAGTTAGTCGTCAAGGGGGCGGGACGTAAAACTATATCCCAGTGATAAAGCGCTCGTTTGATGGGTAGTCGGTCTAGGATCGATCCCCGTCGATGCGCCCACTGAGCTCTTTCTCGCTCCAGCTAATACACAACATTCAGTTCATATGGGCACAGTTAGTCGTCAAGGGGGCGGGACGTAAAACTATATCACAGTGATAAAGCGCTCGTTTGATGGGTAATCGGTCTAGGATCGATCCCCGTCGATGCGCCCACTGAGCTCTTTCTCGCTCCAGCTAAAACACAACATTCAGTTCATATGGGCACAGTTAGTCGTCAAGGGGGCGGGACGTAAAACTATATCCCAGTGATAAAGCGCTCGTTTGATGGGTAATCGGTCTAGGATCGATCCCCGTCGATGCGCCCACTGAGCTCTTTCTCGCTCCAGCTAATACACAACATTCAGTTCATATGGGCACAGTTAGTCGTCAAGGGGGCGGGACGTAAAACTATATCCCAGTGATAAAGCGCTCGTTTGATGGGTAGTCGGTCTAGGATCGATCCCCGTCGATGCGCCCACTGAGCTCTTTCTCGCTCCAGCTAATACACAACATTCAGTTCATATGGGCACAGTTAGTCGTCAAGGGGGCGGGACGTAAAACTATATCACAGTGATAAAGCGCTCGTTTGATGGGTAATCGGTCTAGGATCGATCCCCGTCGATGCGCCCACTGAGCTCTTTCTCGCTCCAGCTAATACACAACATTCAGTTCATATGGGCACAGTTAGTCGTCAAGGGGGCGGGACGTAAAACTATATCACAGTGATAAAGCGCTCGTTTGATGGGTAATCGGTCTAGGATCGATCCCCGTCGATGCGCCCACTGAGCTCTTTCTCGCTCCAGCTAATACACAACATTCAGTTCATATGGGCACAGTTAGTCGTCAAGGGGGCGGGACGTAAAACTATATCCCAGTGATAAAGCGCTCGTTTGATGGGTAGTCGGTCTAGGATCGATCCCCGTCGATGCGCCCATTGGCCTATTTCTCGCTCCAGCTAGTGCACCACTACTGGTATATCCCTTGCTACTAATGGAAAAATGTAGCGGGTTTCCTAAGACTATACGACAAAATTACACATGTTTGACATCCAGTAGCCGATGATTAATAATGAGTGTGATCTGGCGGCGTCATTAAAGAAAGCAGACTTTAACTTTCATTTACTTAGACATCATTTCTGTTGGTTTCTTCACCCACCGAACATCAACTAATACGGTATTATAGAATTTCATTTACTTAGACATCATTTCTGTTGGTTTCTTCACCCACCGAACATCAACTAATACGGTATTATAGAATTTCATTTACTTAGACATCATTTCGGTTGGTTTCTTCACCCACCGAACATCAACTAATACGGTATTATAGAATTTATATAAGCAGGACACACTTCTTTAAACACTAATGGATATATATATCAAACTAAAAGTCTTTGTCTAAAACCATCCACTTAAAAACACACAAAAAACTCACAAAGTTATATATGACCTAGTTTACGTAATTCTTAAGGCTACGGAAACCAGGAAGTCAATTTGAGCTTTTTCACCGATGAATATTACGTAGACGGAAAAGCATACCGAACGTAATGTCATTAATTTTGTTTCAAAGCTGTATAAATATAAAGCATTTTTTGTACCTGTTAGGGATTTCGTTACACGTAAGACTTAGGTAAGAATCGTTTCTTGTTCTATAGTTATATGAATATTTAAAGTATCTTATTCTTCGTATTATTATAGGGCAACATTGTAAAATATTAATACCGACTTTTATGATAGAAATTTAGTCAAGCCTTTCCCTGTCCAGAAATATATAATTTTATGAGTTTTTCTGTTGATATTTAACAGCAAACTTTAAAAGTCATTTGGTGGTGAAAGACGCTCTCAAACCCAGCGTATACTATGCAATAAAAAACAGGCCTATCAATTATAGATTGTGTTCAGAACCCGCAGTGACCCCTGGTAAAAGTTTACTAAATATATCTGATCACATATATAGGAGTACACTTTTAAAAAGGCACACAAGTGAATCCATTCTCTTTTTATGTGGGTTTTTTTTTTTTTTTTTTTTTTTTTTTTTTTGGGGGGGGGGGAGGGGGGTGTTTGGGGGTTTTGTTGTTTGCTTTGCAATCTAAGGAATGTGTAGTACAAATAGTAAAAACAAATTTTAAATATTTGATAAAACTTGGTAGTACCAGTAATTGCATTTTAAAAGCTGTGTACGAGAAAATGTATGAGTATGGAGATATTTGGATAACGAATGTTAAGCAGGAATTAGATACGCTTGGGCTAAGTTATATATGGAAAATCGACCCATACACATATCTTTTGTATTATATAATTAAAGAAAAAATATTTTATGTATTTAAACAAACGTCCTACAATATAATAACAGCGTCGCCCAAAGGATTACTATATATATAAACACTTATTAAATAATATCAATTACAAACATATCTTATGAAGCCAATTGTTTCACGTAATATAAAAGAAATAAGAAAAATAAGAATTTGTGAACATAGGTTAAATATTAAAAATGGTAGGTACAAAATATCGACACGAAAGTTTAAGAAATAGAGTTATTAAGAAATACTATTTCCAGAACCCCAGTGCCTTTAAACTAATATAGCGCTTGTCAACTACAAACAATGAAGAGATAAATAACCTTGGCAAATACTACAGGCGAACAAAATGAGGGATATGCTATTACTACAAACTACTTAATTATACGAAGATTTGTTCCTATTTGTGTGACCCAAATTGCTGATTGTTGATTGTGTGTGTGTGTATATATATATATATATATATATATATATATATATATATATATATATATATATATATATATATATGCATGCATGCATGCATGCGTGCGTGCGTGTGTGTATGTAGGCCCCTATGTATGCATGCATGCATGTGTGTGTATGTATGTATGTATGTATGTATGTATTTATGTCTACATATACATATACACACACATACACATACACATATATAGATATAGATATATATATATATATATATATATATATATATAGATATATATATATATAGATAGATAGATAGATAGATAGATAAATATATTTAAAAAAAAACATTTCCGGTATATGTGTATGTATTTATATAAGTCATTCTCCACCATTATTCCGCACTATTGTACATAATATTGTATTTCATTGTTATAATGCTGATAAGTTGCATAACTTAACGCAATAAAGAACTTGAACTTCAATGGTGCAGCAAATAATTGTCCTTCGCAGCTTCAGGAATACTAGTACGCATTCAGTGCCCATAGCTCTACTGTGTATCAAACAAGCGTCCTTCGCAGTTTCAGGAATACTAGTACGCATTCAGTGCCCATAGCTCTACTGTGTATCAAACAAGCGTCCTTCGCAGTTTCAGGAATACTAGTACGCATTCAGTGCCCATAGCTCTACCGTGTATCAAACAAGCGTCCTTCGCAGCTCCAGGAATACTAGTACGCATTCAGTGCCCATAGCTCTACTGTGTATCAAATAAGCGTTTTTTCTTTCTATGGAATTTACTACAAGTTATTTATTTCTCAGCCGCTTGTTTTCTAAATTACACACAACAATAGTATATTTTTGTTATTTCCAAAACACTTTTATTTTTATTTTTACGTTAAACCAAACTGAAATTATTTTCTTTAAAAATCTTTTGTAGGAGGATGAGACAGACTATTATATATGTAATATTCCGATCAGAACAGTCCCCTTCCCCACGTGCTTTATTATGTTTGGGGTTTTTTCAATGTATTTCCGGGGACGCATGACCCGACCCCTCCTCTAAACGCACCACTAGCCAGTCTAAACTTCCTCTACACAATTTCCTGCACATGCGCCTGTTTGACTAAATATTTCGTTTGTTGCAAATTAATTAGGCCTACATACATTGCATTATAAAGTGTAAATTTTGCTGTAATAACAGCTAAATATATAATTTAATCTATAAACATCTACCTAGTGCATACCTGTCAAGTCTCACGCAACGTTACAATAATCTGACCCTTTTTTCTGAAAATAAAAAATATTTTATAATCATGGTTTATATTTTAGAGCTGAATTGAATTATATGCTGGTTATATGCAGGTCTCTGAATTCGTTACCTATTAATAATAATACAGCATATCGGTTCAATACCAACAATCACTCGCGGGTGCTACCGAAGACCTACTTGTATGGTTTAACATTAACCGTAATAATTAGTAAAACTTGCACTAACTCGGGGTTTTTTTGTGGGGTTTTTTTTTATTATTATTTAGAGATTTCCATTTGGGACTTAAAGAAACAACAACAAAAAACTTCGCCCTGGACCTGACCAAGAGCCTGCAGTCCCTGGACCCCGACTTCTAATTTTCTCACGTCTAAGAATTGCCACAGGTTGACAGCTCTGCTAGTAACAGATCTTGTTTTATCTACATCAAAATATTTAAGGTAGGTAGATGCCCAACATGTTAAAATGAAGGCATTGTTGTATACATGATTATATGTGTATGTGGCAGGCAAAACAAAAAACCTAATATTTTAAAAATAAAAAACTCTCAACAATTTTACCTCTCCGCAAAGAAAAGCCTAGTAAAAACAACAAATCTGCCCCCAAATAAACAATAGCCTACAAAACAAACCCACACAGCAGTACACACGCACAACCGAAAACATAATCCAGACGAACACGCACATTAAAAAAAAGGTTTTATTTATGCACATACATATACCAGTGGCGTAGGAAGGTGGCAAGGGGGGGGGGGGGGGGGGGGGGGGGAGAACGCACACACAAACATTAATCAAATTTGTATTATTATTGGTGGGGGGTGGGGGGCATTCGTGACTACGGCGTGTTAAAACCTATTTACAAAACACCATGTGAGAAGACAGACTGGCCGGACTAGCCTTGATGCATATTCATCGTTCTATGAAAATTATTGACATTTCGCAGACTATTTCAAGGATCTATCTTGGCAACTATGTGAGCAAAACGTTGATTATCATGGTGCTTTTTGACTCAATAGACATTATTTGCTAGTGATTAGTGCATCGTATATATACTATGGAATGCTTAATGGTTGTGCATAATATTAATAATTGCAAGTCGATAGTCGATCGTAACTATTAAATTACACATGAAATTGTGTCCGTTACACTATGTCCGTTACACCTTGTCTGACAATGACATTGGACTCGCTGTTCCGATTTGTTTGCGTATTTTCACCAATAATGCATTTATTTGCATCGTCAGTATTAAATTAAATGTAATATACGTCATGATGTACGATTTGTTACCTGTGTTTATTCTACTGAAACATATGTGCATGTTTGCTTCCGAAACTGTCTTTGTTATCGAGTCAGACAGTAGAAACCTTCTGTTTCAGTAGAAATTTCTGTATCGTTAGTTTCATTATTAACTACTGCTTAGGCCGCAGTTAATAATGCAGCTAGCGGTACAGAAAATCGCAGCTAGTCATGAGTCAAATCAATGTACACTTCCGTTTATACACAGTGATATATATACACAAACACATGCATATTAATTGCAAATATCAAAACTTTATTAAGATGCCGTGTTAAGGAGTCAATCATCAATGAGCCCCTTTTTCTTTGTCTCCCCAAGACGTGTTCGTAAGTATTTCTGTTGAGCACAAAACATATTGTGCATTTTGTTTTCTGTAAAAGAAGGAGATTGCACACAAACTGACAAACAATAATAGTAATAGGAAACTTTATTAACGTCAAAAAATAAAAGAACAAGTCGACTTAGACTTAGATACGGTTTTAACGTGCTCATATATCTCTATGGTTTCGAGCACGCCTACCCCGAGTCCGGCCTCTGATAAGATCGGTGGTCTGACTCGGGGCAGGAAAAACCTAACTACTATAACAATTAAAAAAAAATTGAAATTTAATGCCAAAATAAAAAAAATAAAAAAATAAAAATATGCCAACATTAATAACTTTTGACTGCGTCCTTAATACATATGTAACCCTATTCTATATTAATAATAAGAATTTAATTTGACGCAATTTTAGATGGGGAGGTCTAAAAATATATAATTTACCTATATAATAAAATTATTTAGTCCCCAGAGGTAAAGAAGAAGGGTAGGGTGGTAGGCCCAGCCCACAGAAAAGTTATATTAAATTTAATATTCCCGCCACTTAGCTTAGTAACTTAATAACTATAACCTAACAAATAGGGTCAATTTTGAAATTTTGAATATTAACGCCAAACGTATAAAAAAGGAGAAAATTGGGGTCAATAAATTTTGGCTGCCGCCCATAAAGAAAAATATTAACATTGATAACCTATATAAATTATTAATATAATATAATTTCGGCGCAAATTTAGATGGGCTGGTCTAATATTAATAATAATTATTAAACAATATTCATTAAGCCCATGGGAAGTTAAGAAGAAAGGGGCTGCCAATCATATTTTAAACATTGGTGTGACCAGGTGAGGGTCGGAAGGGAGGGGAGGCCGGCCCTACACAAAACCTAGGGCCGAACCGCCTACGGCTATAGCCCCAAAGAATGTCCTAACTCCCGGCATCCCATTACCCCCATCCCCCACCGTGTCCAACCGCAGTTCAGTCCAATCCTGGCAGCCTACTAGTTGTTTAGGAAGTTATTATAACTTCCCAAACCGGCGTCACTTGATGAGTGACGCCAAAGGGTTATAAAAATTTAATTTAGTCGACAACTGCTCCACGATTCAGTAGTAACAAAGGGCCTTTGTTGCAAGCGACTGGAGCGTAAACGCGCCGGAAGTAATTTAGTGGTGTTCGGGCCGCTTAGCGTACATGCAAATCAAGGGCAGACAAGTATGTTTCTAATAGAGGCTATATGGAATTATGAATATTATTGTTGTTTCTTTCTGACATTTCAGGTTCCGAGACTCACTTCCAAGAAAATGTCTGGGATGTTCATTCTCTGTTTGTGCGCATGTGCGGTTATGACGTCAGCGACCATGTATCCAAGTTACAATTATTATCCGCTACCTGGTAAATATGACCAACTTGATCTAAATCTAAATGACACATCCCAATCAGAGAATGGGTCTTTCGGTGGAGTTCGAACCTGCGATCAAAACACCTCGGGCGAGCGCTACACTGAGATAGTTCCTGTCCTGCTCGCTTGAGGTGCTTGCGTCGCAGGATCGAACCCCCTCGGTGGATCCATTCAACTGATTGGAAGTTTTCTCGTTGAAACCAGTGCACCACAGCTGGTCAAAGGCCGTGGTATGTGTTTTCCTGTCTGTGGGAATGAGTATATAAAAGATCACTTGCTGCTCTAGAAAAAATGAAGAGGGTTTCCTCTGCTGACTACGTGTCAGAATTACCAAATGTTTGATATGCAACAGCCGATAATTACTTAATCAAGATGCTCTAGTGGTGTCGTTAAACAAAACAAACTTTTAACTTCAGTTTATTAATTAAAGTAATATTCACCATGCGCGGATTCAGGCCCTCCTCCATTTTTGGTCAAACAATATTACAGAATACACACAAAACGCAAACAAGGTGGTTACAAGTGCCTCTTAACAATGCCAGAAGTAACTACTGAACACTCCCCGAAGTGCTCAGATTAAGCCCACAGCTAAAAGCTGATGGGGAATGGCAGGTGTGTGGCACAGATAGCCACAAGCGACAAGCACCTGTCGCGGTTGGAGAAACAAGGCCTGGGATGTGGAGGTGGACAGCGAAAGAAGTTGAAAGATAGGAGTTGCCAGATCGGGAAGAAATGAGATGGACTTCAAAGGATAGAAATGAAAGGGGGCTGTGGAATAAAATAATTAAAAAAAAAAAAAAAAAACACAACCCGCAAACTAATTCACAGGGCCGTAGCTAAACACATTTACTGGTTAATAACGGTTATTGATATTGACATTTTGGGTATACAACCTGCCTGAAATGGCTGCAGAATTGTATTTCAGAGCCTATAGATTTCAAAACTTCCTGGGAAGGGGGATGCCCCTATAACACCCCCCCCCCAGTGTCTTGTGCATTTCATGCTCGTTCTTTCAAAGACTCCATCTGCATCCACCTTCACCCCCACCCCCACCCCACCCCTCCAAAAAACAAAACAAACTTAGCTACAGCCCTGATCCCTTCCACCTGTCAATGACCTTTAAATTCTATGTTAAGAAAGAAAGAAAAAACGGGTTTTGGGCCCCGCCTTTTTAAGAAAATTCTGGATCCGCGCCTGTTCTCGACCGAAATTAAATATCGCTAGTGTGCCGCACAACACTCGTTTGTCAATCCACTAAATTACACACCAAAATGCCAATATAATAAGTGGAATATCATAACCGTATGCTTAAAAATCGATCGGTTAGTCTAAACAATTTATAACCGACGATCGATGATCTGAAGTTCTTATTACCATATACTAGTAACCATTTTCTTGTTCATTGCAGAATACTCAATATGGCCAGGAATCAAGGGAATCCCTATGACTGGCTATCAACGTAAGTATCAATCCGCTTGTGGAAACAATTGACCTCTCTGTATGACGAGTTAACCGTCGAAATATTATTGGTCAAGAGTGGCTGTCAATCACGCCGTCCTGAGGGTTCAATTAGTTAATCGGGCAAAGACCATAGAGATATTCGGGCAAAATGAGCTGGCCTGAACTCATTTCACAGTGTATTTCCATCATTCTACCCACAATATTATGCTAGTGTCAGACTGTCAACTGTCATGACGATGTTGGCCAACTCGACGGTTGCGTTGTAATTTTTCCGACTTACAACGGGTGCGCTCAGATTAACAACTAATGGGTTACACGACAACACCAGCCTCGGTGGCGCAGTAGTTAAGCCATAGGACTACAGACTGGTAGGTACAGGGTTCGCAGCCCGGTACCGGCTCCAACCCAGAGCGAGTTTTTAAGGGCTCAATGGGTAGATGTATGACCACTACACACACCTTTCTCTCACTAACCACTAACCACCTACCAACTAACCCACTGTCATGGACAGACAGCCCAGATAGCTGAGGTGTGTGTGCTCAGTACAACGTGCTTGAACCTTAATTGTATATAAGCACGAAAATAAGTTGAAATGAAATGAAATATACGAGTTGTAAGAGCGCTCAGACTAGCAACTGGACAGTCGTAGAAATCTTCACAGCGGAAAGTTGCCCAACTTTGTGCTGGCTGTTGGTAGTCTGACGCTAGCGTTAGGTGTAATCCATGTAAAAATGCTTAGTGATTCGTTTGCAACCCTATTTAGCTCTTTAGCATAATAATGTTAATTGATATGATTAAGGTTTTTTTTTGTGGGGGGTTTTGTGGGGTTTTTTTTATTTTTATTTTTTTTCCGGCCTCGGTGGCGTCGTGGTTAGGCCATCGGTCTACAGGCTGGTAGGTACTGGGTTCGGATCCCAGTCGAGGCATGGGATTTTTAATCCAGATACCGACTCCAAACCCTGAGTGAGTGCTCCGCAAGGCTCAATGGGAAGGTGTAAACCACTTGCACCAACCAGTGATCCATAAATGGTTCAACAAAGGCCATGGTTTGTGCTATCCTGCCTGTGGGAAGCGCAAATAAGCGATCTCTTGCTGCTAATCGGAAAGAGTAGCCCATGAAGTGGCGACAGCGGGTTTCCTCTCAAAATCTGTGTGGTCCTTAACCATATGTCTGACGCCATATAACCGTAAATAAAATGTGTTGGGTGTGTCGTAAATCGATTTTTTAGATATATATACTTGTTATAAGTTGTTTTATTCTTAAAAGTAGACATTGGATAGAACTAGTTCTCATTGTGAGCTCTCGAAATTAAATTATTAAAGTGTGGAATTCAGTACACCTATAGCAACATAATGTTGTCAATTACTTTATTTCGTTCTTACTGCGATTTTACCAACAGTAATGTTCTACTTTTTTAGGTTACAGACGATCTATTACAACCCCTCAGCCAAGTGTGACAGAAGGCATTACGCCTACTGGTGGGATGGAAGGCCGTGCAGCCATTGGTGGGATGGTAAAAGGCAGTGCCGATATTGGTGGGATGGAAGGCATTGCACCGACTGGTGGGATGCAAGGCAGTGCAGCCATTGGTGGGATGGTGAAAGGCAGTGCAGACATTGGTGGAATGATGAAAGGCCGTGGAGGCTTTGGTGGGATGGTGAAAGGCAGTGCAGACATTGGTGGGATGGTCAAAGGCCGTGGAGGATTTGGTGGGATGGTGAAAGGCTTTGCAGACATTGGTGGGATGATCGAAGGCAATGGAGGCTTTGGTGGGATGGTGAAAGGCAGTGCAGACATTGGTGGGATGGTGAAAGGCCGTGGAGGATTTGGTGGGACAGTGAAAGGCAGTGCAGACATTGGTGGGATGGTCAAAGGCCGTGGAGGATTTGGTGGGATGGTGAAAGGCTTTGCAGACATTGGTGGGATGATCGAAGGCAATGGAGGCTTTGGTGGGATGGTGAAAGGCAGTGCAGACATTGGTGGGATGGTGAAAGGCCGTGGAGGATTTGGTGGGACAGTGAAAGGCATTGCAGACATTGGTGGGATGACGGCAGGCAGTGGAGGCTTCGGTGGGGTAGTGAAAGGCAGTGCAGACATTGGTGGGATGATGGAAGGCAGTGGAGGCTTTGGTGGGATGGTGAAAGGCAGTGCAGGTATTGGTGGGGTGGGAAAAGGCAGTGGAGGCTTTGGTGGTATGGTGAAAGGCAGTGCAGACATTGGTGGGGTGGGGAAAGGCAGTGGAGGCTTTGGTGGGATGGTGAAAGGCTTTGCAGACATTGGTGGGATGATGGAAGGTCGTGGAGGCTTTGGTGGGATGGTGAAAGGCAGTGCAGGTATTGGTGGGGTGGGGAAAGGCAGTGGAGGCTTTGGTGGTATGGTGAAAGGCAGTGCAGACATTGGTGGGGTGGGGAAAGGCAGTGGAGGCTTTGGTGGGATGGTGAAAGGCTTTGCAGACATTGGTGGGATGATGGAAGGTCGTGGAGGCTTTGGTGGGATGGTGAAAGGCAGTGCAGGTATTGGTGGGGTGGGGAAAGGCAGTGGAGGCTTTGGTGGTATGGTGAAAGGCAGTGCAGACATTGGTGGGGTGGGGAAAGGCAGTGGAGGCTTTGGTGGGATGGTGAAAGGCTTTGCAGACATTGGTGGGATGATGGAAGGTCGTGGAGGATTTGGTGGTATGGTGAAAGGCAGTGCAGGTATTGGTGGGGTGGGGAAAGGCAGTGGAGGCTTTGGTGGGATGGTGAAAGGCAGTGCAGGCATTGGTGGGATGATGGAAGGTAGTGGAGGCTTTGGTGGGATGGTGAAAGGCAGTGCAGGCATTGGTGGTATGATGGAAGGCACTGGAGGCTTTGGTGGGATGGTGAAAGGCAGTGCAGACATTGGCGGTATGGTGGAAGGGATTGGGGAAAGGCAGTGGAGGCTTTGGTGGGATGGTGAAAGGCTTTGCAGACATTGGTGGGGTGGGGAAAGGCAGTGGAGGCTTTGGTGGTATGGTGAAAGGCAGTGCAGACATTGGTGGGGTGGGGAAAGGCAGTGCAGGCTTTGGTGGGATGGTGAAAGGCTTTGCAGACATTGGTGGGATGATGGAAGGTCGTGGAGGATTTGGTGGTATGGTGAAAGGCAGTGCAGGTATTGGTGGGGTGGGGAAAGGCAGTGGAGACTTTGGTGGTATGGTGAAAGGCAGTGCAGGTATTGGTGGGGTGGGGAAAGGCAGTGGAGACTTTGGTGGTATGGTGAAAGGCAGTGCAGACATTGGTGGGGTGGGGAATGGCAGTGGAGGCTTTGGTGGGATGGTGAAAGGCAGTGCAGGCATTGGTGGGATGATGGAAGGCAGTGGAGGCTTTGGTGGAATGGTGAAAGGCAGTGCAGGCATTGGCGGGATGGTGGAAGGCATTGCACCTATTGGTGGGAAGATGGCAGGCAGTGGAGGCTTTGGTGGGATGGTGAAAGGCAGTGCAGACATTGGTGGGGTGGGGAAAGGCAGTGGAGGCTTTGGTGGGATGGTGAAAGGCTTTGCAGACATTGGTGGGGTGGGGAAAGGCAGTGGAGGCTTTGGTGGTATGGTGAAAGGCAGTGCAGACATTGGTGGGGTGGGGAAAGGCAGTGCAGGCTTTGGTGGGATGGTGAAAGGCTTTGCAGACATTGGTGGGGTGGGGAAAGGCAGTGGAGGCTTTGGTGGTATGGTGAAAGGCAGTGCAGGCATTGGTGGGATGATGGAAGGCAGTGGAGGCTTTGGTGGGATGGTGAAAGGCAGTGCAGGCATTGGTGGGATGATGAAAGGCAATGGAGGCTTTGGTGGGATGGTGAAAGGCAGTGCAGACATTGGTGGAGTGGGGAAAGGCAGTGGAGGCTTTGGTGGGATGGTGAAAGGCTTTGCAGACATTGGTGGGGTGGGGAAAGGCAGTGGAGGCTTTGGTGGTATGGTGAAAGGAAGTGCAGGCATTGGTGGGGTGGGGAAAGGCAGTGCAGGCTTTGGTGGGATGGTGAAAGGCTTTGCAGACATTGGTGGGATGATGGAAGGTCGTGGAGGATTTGGTGGTATGGTGAAAGGCAGTGCAGGTATTAGTGGGGTGGGGAAAGGCAGTGGAGGCTTTGGTGGGATGGTGAAAGGCAGTGCAGGCATTGGTGGGATGATGGAAGGCAGTGGAGGCTTTGGTGGGATGGTGAAAGGCAGTGCAGACATTGGTGGGGTGGGGAAAGGCAGTGCAGGCTTTGGTGGGATGGTGAAAGGCTTTGCAGACATTGGTGGGGTGGGGAAAGGCAGTGGAGGCTTTGGTGGTATGGTGAAAGGCAGTGCAGGCATTGGTGGGATGATGGAAGGCAGTGGAGGCTTTGGTGGGATGGTGAAAGGCAGTGCAGGCATTGGTGGGATGATGAAAGGCAATGGAGGCTTTGGTGGGATGGTGAAAGGCAGTGCAGACATTGGTGGAGTGGGGAAAGGCAGTGGAGGCTTTGGTGGGATGGTGAAAGGCTTTGCAGACATTGGTGGGGTGGGGAAAGGCAGTGGAGGCTTTGGTGGTATGGTGAAAGGAAGTGCAGGCATTGGTGGGGTGGGGAAAGGCAGTGCAGGCTTTGGTGGGATGGTGAAAGGCTTTGCAGACATTGGTGGGATGATGGAAGGTCGTGGAGGATTTGGTGGTATGGTGAAAGGCAGTGCAGGTATTAGTGGGGTGGGGAAAGGCAGTGGAGGCTTTGGTGGGATGGTGAAAGGCAGTGCAGGCATTGGTGGGATGATGGAAGGCAGTGGAGGCTTTGGTGGGATGGTGAAAGGCAGTGCAGACATTGGTGGGGTGGGGAAAGGCAGTGGAGGCTTTGGTGGGATGGTGAAAGGCTTTGCAGACATTGGTGGGGTGGGGAAAGACAGTGGAGGCTTTGGTGGTATGGTGAAAGGCAGTGCAGACATTGGTGGGGTGGGGAAAGGCAGTGCAGGCTTTGGTGGGATGGTGAAAGGCTTTGCAGACATTGGTGGGGTGGGGAAAGGCAGTGGAGGCTTTGGTGGTATGGTGAAAGGCAGTGCAGGCATTGGTGGGATGATGGAAGGCAGTGGAGGCTTTGGTGGGATGGTGAAAGGCAGTGCAGACATTGGTGGAGTGGGGAAAGGCAGTGGAGGCTTTGGTGGGATGGTGAAAGGCTTTGCAGACATTGGTGGGGTGGGGAAAGGCAGTGGAGGCTTTGGTGGTATGGTGAAAGGAAGTGCAGGCATTGGTGGGGTGGGGAAAGGCAGTGCAGGCTTTGGTGGGATGGTGAAAGGCTTTGCAGACATTGGTGGGATGATGGAAGGTCGTGGAGGATTTGGTGGTATGGTGAAAGGCAGTGCAGGTATTAGTGGGGTGGGGAAAGGCAGTGGAGGCTTTGGTGGGATGGTGAAAGGCAGTGCAGGCATTGGCGGGATGGTGGAAGGCATTGCACCTATTGGTGGGAAGATGGCAGGCAGTGCAGGCTTTGGTGGGATGGTGAAAGGCAATACAGGTATTGGTGGGGTGGGGAAAGGCAGTGGAGGCTTTGGTGGTATGGTGAAAGGCTTTGCAGACATTGGTGGGATGATGGAAGGTCGTGGAGGATTTGGTGGTATGGTGAAAGGCAGTGCAGGTATTGGAGGGGTGGGGAAAGGCAGTGGAGGCTTTGGTGGGATGGTAAAAGGCAGTGCAGGCATTGGTGGGATGATGGAAGGCAATGGAGGCTTTGGTGGGATGGTGAAAGGCAGTGCAGGCATTGGCGGGATGGTGGAAGGCATTGCACCTATTGGTGGGAAGATGGCAGGCAGTGCAGGCTTTGGTGGGATGGTGAAAGGCAGTACAGGTATTGGTGGGGTGGGGAAAGGCAGTGGAGGCTTTGATGGTATGGTGAAAGGCAGTGCAGGCATTGGTGGGATGATGTCAGGCACTGGAGGCTTTGGTGGGATGGTGAAAGGCAGTGCAGGCATTGGTGGGATGACGGCAGGCAGTGGAGGCTTTGGTGGGGTGGTGAAAGGCAGTGCAGGCATTGGTGGGATGACGTCAGGCAGTGGAGGCTTTCGTGGGGTGGTGAAAGGCAGTGCAGGCATTGGTGGGATGACGGCAGGCAGTGAAGGCTTTGGTGGGATGGTGTAAGGAAGTGCAGACATTGGTGGGGTGGTGAATGGCAGTGCAGACATTGATGGGGTGACGAAAGCCAGTACAGACATTGGTGGAGTGACGAAAGCCAGTACATACATTAGTGGGGTGACGGAAGCCAGTACATACATTCGTGGGGTGACGGAAGCCAGTACATACATTGGTGGGGTAACTAAAGGCAGTGAAGACATTGGTGCGGTGACGAAAGCCAGTACATACATTGGTGGGATGAAGAAAGCCAGTTTGAACGTAATTTAACAGATTTTATGTTATGTTTACTGATGTTGTTGTTTTTCTGTTAATGTATCTAATAAAACTTTCTTTTCGAAAAACGTTTCCGTGCTTTTAAATCATATTGTTCCTTTAATAAGTTTTGTGTTCCAAAATTGCTCGTAGTAATTAAATATAGTTCCAGCTTTAGCACATTACCTACTGTCCTGCGTACTTGATTAGGTTGGAGTCACAGCTTTAGCAAACTACCTACTGTTCTGCGTACTTGATTAGGTTGGAGTCACAGCTTTAGCACACTACCTACTGTTCTGCGTACTTGATTAGGTTGGAGTCACAGCTTTAGCACACTACCTACTGTTCTGCGTACTTGATTAGGTTGGAGTCACAGGCGCGGGTCCAGGATTTTGTACAAGGGAACGTCTCTGCTTAAATGGAAGTCACGTTGTATAATAGCGGTGAATGCACTTGAAAACAGGCTAATCGAGAGTCCCTCGACATCCCGTCTAGCTCTCTAGTAATCTGTCGTTCGAGAGCAAGACGGCCAGGCTCTCGCTGGAATGGACGGTTATGAGCCCCCCCCCACGGGTTCCGACCTGGGTGAGTAAAGGAATCCGAACTCTGCGTATGTGAACAATGAATCGGATGTGTAAAGGAATGCGCTATCATGGCTAGGGGGCCGGACGTAGTCAAGTGGTAAGGCTCTCGCTTGATGCGCGATCGGTTTAGGATCGGTCCCTGTTGGTGGGTCCATTGACCTGTCTTCTTGTTCCAGCCAGTGCAGCACGACTGGTACATCATAGGCTGTGGCATGCGTTATCCTGTCTGTGGGATGGTGCATATAAATAATCTCTTGCTACTAATAGGAAAATGTAGCGGGTTTCCTCTTTGAGACTATGTCAAAATTACGAAATGTTTGACATCCAATAGCCGATGATTAATAAATCAATGTCCTCTTGTGGTGTCGTTTAAAAAAATATAACTGTGTTCTCTCATGGCCTCAAACTATCCCGAGTACTCTGTCGTTCGAGAGCAAGACGGCCATTTGGACGGTTATGGTAGCTCTCTCATATCTGATCATAGCCGTTCAAATGTCCGTCTAGCTCTCTAGTAATCTGTCGTTCGAGAGCAAGATGGCCATTTGGACGGTTATGGTAGCTCTCTCATATCTGATCATAGCCGTTCAAATGTCCGTCTAGCTCTCTAGTAATCTGTCGTTCGAGAGCAAGACGGCCATTTGGACGGTTATGGTAGCTCTCTCATATCTGATCATAGCCGTTCAAATGTCCGTCTAGCTCTCTAGTAATCTGTCGTTCGAGAGCAAGACGGCCATTTGGACGGTTATGGTAGCTCTCTCATATCTGATCATAGCCGTTCAAATGTCCGTCTAGCTCTCTAGTATTCTGTCGTTCGAGAGCAAGACGGCCATTTGGACGGTTATGGTAGCTCTCTCATATCTGATCATAGCCGTTCAAATGTCCGTCTAGCTCTCTAACGGCACAATACTCTGGCTAGGCGTCTCACATTTCATGGTACGTCTAGAAATATGCTTTGTTTTGGAGGGAAGTGTAGGGGAGGAGCAATGAATCAGGTGCCTTATTCACAAAGGTTTCTTAGACTCTGCTAGACAACAAAGCATCCTCTTTGCAAGTCTGTTAGCATTGCACTGCGATATCGCAAAGTTGCGAGAGTTTAGTGAATTATGCCCCAGAACTACAAAACATTTACCATAATAAAAATTCATATCTTCAAAAAACCGAGTCAAAGGGAAGTTTTGACAAAGTCCTAACTGCTACCATGATGCACTGTCATGCGATTTGTCTGGGCGGACTGCCGCTTCACAGAGCAATACATCCTTCCTAATATGGCAGCGTGAG
Organism: Gigantopelta aegis; assembly: GCF_016097555.1. Lineage (NCBI taxonomy): Eukaryota > Metazoa > Mollusca > Gastropoda > Neomphalida > Peltospiridae > Gigantopelta > Gigantopelta aegis. Next base: position 57,564,287 of record NC_054712.1, on the reverse strand, counting down.
GATTGTCACTGTTAAGACTAGTTTAACAAAGTTAAGCCTGTTTTCTCTGTTATATGCTGTCAAACCTGTGTTTGTTTATTTTGTTTAACGACATCACTAGAGCACATTACTTAATTAATTAATCATCGGATAATGGATGTAAAATATTTGGAAATTCTTAACACATAGTCTTAGAGGGAAAGCCCGCTACATTTTATCATTAGTAGCATGGGATCATTTGTATGCACCATCTCGGAAACAGGACAGCACCTACCACGGCTTTTGATATGCCAGTCGTGCAGCACTGGCTGGAATGAGAAATAGCCCAATGGGGCTATCGACGGGGATCGATGCTAGACCGACGGCGCATCAGGCGATCGCTTTACCACTTAGCTACCTCACGCCCCTGTATATAAGGTAACAAGCCGGGTACTCAGTGGAGTACATCGTCACAGCCAGTGCACCACGACTGGTATACCAAAGGCCGTGGTATGTGCTATCCTGTCTGTGGGATGGTGCATGTAAAAGATCCCTTGCTACTAATGGAAAAATCTAGCGGGTTTCCTCTCTATGATTGTGTCAAAATGACCATGTTTGACATCCAATAGCCGATGATCAATAACTCAATGTGTCGTTAAAACAAACAGTGGAGTACATTGGGTTTATGTAGATACGCCCCAGCTCTGTCTCTGTCTCTGTGTATAATGAAACAAGTTGTGTACTCAATGGAGTACATTGGGTTTATGTAGATACGCCCCAGCTCCGTCTCTGTCTCTGTGTATAATGAAACAAGTTGTGTACTCAATGGAGTACATTGGGTTTATGTAGTAACGCCCCAGCTCTGTCTCTGTCTCTGTGTATAATGAAACAACGCGTGTACTCAATGGAGGAGAATGGGTTTATGTAGATACGCCCCAGCTCTGTCTCTGTCTCTGTGTATAATGAAACAAGTTGTGTACTCAATGGTGTACAATGGGTTTATGTAGTAACGCCCCAGCTCTGTCTCTGTCTCTGTGTATAATGAAACAAGTTGTGTACTCAATGGAGTACAATGGGTTTATGTAGTAACGCCCCAGCTCTGTCTCTGTCTCTGTGTATAATGAAACAAGTTGTGTACTCAATGGAGTACAATGGGTTTATGTAGTAACGCCCCAGCTCTGTCTCTGTCTCTGTGTATAATGAAACAAGTACTCAATGGAGTACAATGGGTTTATGTAGATACGCCAAAGCTCTGTCTCTGTCTCTTGACATTAGAAAAAGTAATCATCAAAAGAGCGGAAAGTAATACTAAGCCAAAAATAGAATACCATACGTTTCAAACATATCACATCATTTCATGTAAGCCAACCGACTCGTAAATATTGTCGTAACTCTTTTCTTTTTCTTTTTTTTTCTTTTTTTTTAAATTTTCTTAGTCAGGGCGGTACGTAGCTCAGTGGTAAAACGGCCGGTCTAGGATCGATCCCCGCCGGTGGGCCCACTGGACTATCTCTCCTTCCAGCCACTGTACTACGACTGGTATATAAAAGACCGGATATGTGCTGTCCTGTCTGTGGGATGGTGCATATTAAAGATCTCTTGCTGCTAATGGAAAAAAAAATGTTTTGAGTTTTCTCTCTAAGACGTAGCCTAGTGGCAAAGCGCTCGCTTGATGTGCGGTTTGTCTGGAATCGATCCCCGTTGGTGGGCCCATTGGGCTATTTCTCCTTCTAGGCAGTGCATCACGACTGGCATATCAAAAACCATGGTATGTGCTATCCTGTCTGTAGGATGGTGCAAATAAAAGATCCCTTGCTACCAATGGAAAAATGTAGCGAGATTCCTCTAAGATTACACGTCAAAATTACGAAGTTTGACATCCAGTAGCCGATGATTAATAAATCAACGTGCTCTAGTGGTGTCGTTAAATTAAAAAAAACACTTTAACTTGCATTTTCTGTGGGTTTCTTCCTCTTCATTTGCTTATTATACTATTTAATAGTTTATATAATAAAACTGAATACACCGACCAACCATCAAGTAACATATTGTGACGCATTACACAATTTAAAAAAAAAAATATATATATGAACTAAATTTAATTCTTAACACTGAGGAAACAAGGAAGTGCTTCTTTTTTTTTCTTTCTTTTTTTTGACTGATGAATATTACTTAGGAGGAAAAGCTTACGTAATGCTATTAATTAACCCTTTTTGTACCGTAACAGCAGAAATTGTAATTAAAAAACAATTGCCTATTTAATGCATAAATACTGTTAACTTATTTATTTTAATGAAAATATCGGAATATTTATTTATATATAATATGTTCGAAGATATTTATAGGGGTTTGATGCTGCCTTTGGGGATAACAACCCCCAAATAACCCCAAATTGTTTTTCTCTCTACATCTATTATATAAAAATAAATATATTATGACAGTATCATTCCTGATTCAATTCAGCAATCTGCATTCCATTTGTTAAAACACGACTGGCATATCAAAGCCCGTGGTATGTACTACCCTGTATGTGGGATGGTGCATATAAAAGGTCCCTTGCTGCTAATCGAAAAGAGTAGCCCATGAAGTGGCGACAACGGGTTTCCTCTCTCAATATCTGTGTGGTCCTTAACCATATATCTGACACCATATAACCGTAAATAAAATGTGCTGAGTACGTCGTTAAATAAAACATTTCCTTCCTTCCGTTTGTTAAAAATATAATTTGAACCAAGATATAAAGGGCACAGCGTGATATATTAACCCTTTGAGTGCTTTAACATGAAAACGTTTATACCACCCCCACCCCTCAAAAGTCTACTTAATGGAATAAAACATAAACTTATGTATTAGAATATTTATTTATATTTAAAATTTCGTAACGTATTTAGGGGTCATGGTGATAACTTTAGGGTTAACAAGCACAAAATACACCCATAATTTTGCAGTTTTTAATATTTTTGTTGAAAACAAGTTAATTGTTTCTCACTCTATTTGCACTATATACCATGATATTAGATTGAATGTGATGTATTTCATCAGTAAGGATTTCAACTGATAAAAAACAAGTAAATCAATATAAGAACTACATTAACCCCTTATATGTTGCAATGTAGGAAAATAATACTTTGGCACCACATTCCTGTCTGCTATTTGGCACAAAGAACATGTTACTTGGGTGCATCTTCTGTTGGGGGGAGCATGGATGCTGGTTTGTCAGTAGTCGTTCAACGTATCGAAGTCTGCATTTCGTCCCATGCATAAGGCGTACACATGTACGTGCCAGTGAAATACATTGTACAAGCATCTGCATCTGCTTTATGAAACCCTTTCGAGCCTGATGAAGTGTGTGCATCAGTTTAGAATATTACTGTTCGCTTGCCAAGTTCGTGCAAAGAACAAGTGGTGTCACACCCAGTCAGAGCGTGTGCATCAGGAAGACCTTCGCGAACAGTTTGCACCATCTGTTGTGCTATCTCGTGGTCTGGAATATATCGCTCTTTTTCAGAATGCCCAATAAGAATTTTTTGCAATCGGTCTTCTACAAACATAGTACCAGGACATCTGCGTCATCAAAACGGATACTAATTCTAGAATGGTCACGAGAGACTCATGGCATGAAGATGATCGTAGTATCGGCTTCTTTCTGTGTGCTCTGAAGAACACCAATGGAAGATTCTCCTGATTCATTTATCACCTTGACAACATTGACAAATTCAAATCTTCCAGCTATCACAATAGATTGCACCATGCTGTGCACTTTTTATCTTGATTTAACTGAATTTGTTAATCATAGGGAACACTGACTGATGAATTACATCAAGTTTCATACTGTTATAACATTGCATGCAGTTACAGTTAGAGGACATTTGACTTATTTTAAAGAAAAATGTCATAAATTGCCACATTTAGGGATTTTTTTTTTTTTTTTTTTTTTTTTGGGAGAATGGGTGCAAAACCTTATTAAATTCCTCAATCAAATTCCTATAAATATCATGCGACGTATCCATTTCAAAGAAATACTCTGAAATATTAATCAATTCTACAAGTTAACGGTACTTACTGCATCAAATAAGCAAATATTTGAAAACTCTTTCTCACAAATTACAGCACATAAGGGGTTAATTCAATATGTTGTGCAGCATTTCAACAACTACAACCTCCATTTTCAAAACCTACACATCCAGACGGTTCAAATGAGACCTATTTCAGCTTGTTTCACCTCCGGTTGGGGTAAATCTAATTTTGGGGTCTCAGCCGCTATACTGTTAGACGTTGTCTTCATTAATAAAGGTTGAGTGCTCGCTTGAAGTGCTTGCATCGCAAGATCGCACCACCTCGGTGGATCCATTCAGCTGGTTGGATTGTATTCTCGTTCCAACCTGTGTACCACAATTGGACTAAGGCCGTGCTATGTGTTTTCCTGTGTGTGGGAAAGTGTATAGAAAAGATCGCTTGCTGCATTAGAAGAATGTAGCGGGTTTCCTCTGATGACTACGAGTCAGAAATACCAAATGTTTTGACATCCAATAGCCGATGATTAATTAATCAATGTGCTCCAGTGGTGTCGTTAAACAAAACAAACAAATAATTAATAAAAGTAATTTGGTTGTGAAAGGCGTTTTCAAATTCAGCGTATGCTATGCAATAAAAAACAGGCCTATAAATTATTGATCGTCGCGCTTACCTAGCCTACAACAAATTTGATCACACATAGCAGTCCAGTTTTTAAGTGGACCCATTTTTGCCAATTTTTAGTTCATATTTCTATAAAAAGGAATTTCAAAAAGGGCCATGTAACGTATATTTGCACACGCACACACACACCCCCCCCCCCCCCCCCCCCCCCCGCTCCCCGCTTGTTACCATCTATTAATGTATCATTGCCGTATGTAGTCATGCCACCGTGGGCCCTCATGTTCATAAAACAAATCTCATTTTATATTGAATGTTATACAGACATATATCAAGTCTTTTCCTGTCCAGAACTATATCATTTTATGAGGTTTTTTCTGTCGATATTTAATAGCAATCTGTACTACTTTAAGTGAAAGTTTGTTTTGTTTAACAACATCACTAGTGGACATCAACCATTTGGTAATTTTGAAATTCAGTCAAACCTGTCAAAGCGGCCACCCGTATTCATCGGTCATTTAATGTAAATGCATTCGTAATAAGTGGTCACCTGTCTAACGCGGCCAGTGGCCACCTAAATCGACTCCCAAAATACCTGTATTAATCATCGACTGTTGGATATCAACCATTTGGTAATTTTGAAATATAGTCTTGCAGAGGCAACCAGCTACTTTTTTTCCATTAGTAGCAAGTGGTCTTTTAAATGCACCACACCACAGACAGGAAAGCACATTCCACAGTCTTTGATATACCCGTCTTGGTGCACTGGCTAGAACGAGAAATATCCCAATGGGCCCACTGACGGGGATCGATCCCAGACCAACTGCGCATCAAGCGAGCGCTTTACCACTGGGCTACGTCTCGCCCTTTAGACCTACTAAAAACAAAATCCCATTAAAATAACTTAATCCAGCATTAGGCAAAATGTTCTAGGATATATATGAAATATAGAAAAATGCATAAATGTATTTGACTGATATCTAGCAATGATGATTTGTAGCTAAATATATTACATTTTGTATTCAGGTACCTCATTAAACACAATTTAAATAATTGTATTCATTGGCTAAACACTGCATTGGGGGGGGGGGGGGGGGGGGAGTTCGAAATACGAGACACTCAATAGCCGATGTATTTTTCGTGCTGGGGTGTCGTTAAACATTCATTCATTCATTCATTCGAAATAGGAGAAGTTATGCATCCACAAAACGTTTCTGTTGGATCCGCGCCTGTGATTAAATTCCTGTTGTGTACCTATAATACAACAATTTATAGGCCAGTTGGAAAAAAAAAAACCCAAAAAAAACAATCACAACAACAACAACAACTTTGAGCTGTCTACTTATATAGGGAACTATGAATATTATTTTTATTTATTTCTGACATTCCAGGTTCCGAGACTCTCTTCCAACAAAATGTCTGGGATGTTCATTCTCTGTTTGTGCGCATGTGCGGTTATGACGTCAGCGACCATGTATTCAAGTTACAATTGTTATCCGCAACCTGGTAAGTATGACCAACTTGATGTAAATTTAAATCTAAATGACACATCCCAACCAGAGAATGGGTCTTCCGATGGGGTTCGAACCTGCGATCAAAACACCTCGGGCGAGCGCTACACTGAGATAGTTCCTGTTCTGCTGAGTCGGTTGAGTGTTTTCCTGAGGTACTTGCGTCGCAGGATCGAACCACCTCGGTGGATCCATTCAAGTGATTGGGAGTTTTCTCGTTTCAACCAGTGTACCACAACTGGTCAAAGGCCGTGGTATGTGGTTTTCCGTCTGTGGGTATGTGTATATAAAAGATCCCTTGCTGCGCTGGGAATTTTTTTAGATTACGTGTCAGAATTACCAAATGTTTGATATCCAATAGCCGACGATTACTTAATCAATGTGATCTAGTGGTGTCGTTAAACAAAACAAACTTTAACTTTAGATTATTAATGAAAGTTATATTCACCAGGCGTGGATTCTTGAGGGGTCCCAAGAGATCCGGACCCTCCTCCATCTTTGGTCAAACAATGTACATTACAGAATACACAAAAAATGCAAACTAATCCACAGGGCCGTAGACAAAAACATTTACCTGTTAATAACCGTTATTGATATTGATGTTTTAAGTATGTAACCTCCCTGATATGGCTGCAAAATGGTATTTCAGAGCCTATAGATTTCAAAATTTCCAGAGGAGGGGGAATGCCCCCATGACCCCCCCCCCCCCCAGTGTATTGCGCCTTTCATGCTCGTTCTTTTCAAGAATCCATCTGCACCCACCAACCCACCCCCACCCCCACTGCCCTCCAATTTTTTTTAAATAATAATCCTAGCTACAGTCCTGATCCCTTCCACCTGTCAAGGACCTTTCAATTTTATGTTCAAAAACAACAACGGGTTTTGGGTCCTGTCTTTTTAAAAAAACAAATCCTGGATCCGCGCCTGTTCTCGACTGAAATTAAAGATCGCTAGTGTATCGCACAACACTCGTTTGTCGATCTACTAAATTATACACCACAATGCCAATATAATAAGTGGAATATCATAACCGTATGCTTAAAAATCGATTGGTTAGTCTAAACAATTTGTAGCCGACGATCGATGACCTGAAGTTCTTATTACTGTGGTCTGAATAAATATCTTTCTTGTGACGTGCCTTTTGACAATTCTCAAAAGGACACCTCAGCAATGCTTCACTGTCAGACAGATGGCTCCTTAAATGAACGGCCAATGACCGTTTTCGACCAAATGATTTCCCACATTAGTTACATAAATGCCTGCTACTATGGACATATATATTATGGGTAGCCAAGGCTTCATCCGAACGAAAATGCAAATGGCAGGCTGAATATTTTATTACTCCCCTACCGGTCCAACCGGAGTGGACTATAGGTTTCATCTCCGTCCTTCTGTCTGTCCGTCTGTCCCACATATGTTTTTCGGATGTTTTTTGCAGAAGGCTTTGAGATATTACGCTGAAATTTTGTGTATAGCTTGTATATCGTGTATTGTTACAGATTTTGTATCACTTTCATGGCGATTGACCTATTTTGAACGGAGTTATGACCCTTGAACTTAACCAATGTGAAAATTGGTTTTCCAGAGAAAAACATTTAGACCTAAAGATATTGAATTGAAATTTTGTATTATAGCTTTATCGTGTACTGTTACAGATGACGTTTAACTTTCATGGCAATTTATCCATTTTTGACAGAGTTATTGCCCTTGAACTTAGGAGATCTGGAAAAAAACATTCCACACTTTTGTTTTTCAATACCTGAAATTATTGAGGTGAAATTTTGTATATAGCTTTATCATGTACTGTTACTGACCAAGTTTAACTTTCATGGTGATTTACCCACTTTTCACAGATGTTTGGCCCTTGCATTTAGGAGATACGAAATATTTTGGGTCAGGTAAGGTACGTGTAATGCTTTAGCAGTACTCTCAAAATGCTTGTTTTATTAGGTTCGTGAGTTTGCATATGCCTTTGAAGCGAATATAAGTGTTTATAATTTTTTGCACATATTTTACATGTTTTACTTTCATCATTAATTATTAAAAAAGGTGTTGTGCACTTCAGTTGATGTTAACTCAACTTCGATATCCGTCTATAGCTTCGGTCTCCATTGTATCCTAAAACATGTACTATATAAATACTGTGCAGTTACGTTTTATGACAACGGATGTGAAAATATTACATTATACAGTATTATTTAAATACTACAGTTACTTTTTTATATATTTTTTTTGTTTGGGGTTTTTTGTTGTTTGTTCTTGTTGTTTTTTGTTTTTTGGGGGGTTTGGGTTTTTTTGCTTGAGAGTAAACATATCAGAAAATGTCTTAAAGTTTTATAACTCATCTATATTTTAAAATACCTGTTAATGTCTTTGCATTTTACAAGTTTTTAAACGGCGTGTGTGACAAATAAAAATACGAATTATTGGTTAACAGGTTTGGTCTACTTACAACTTACCATAATATATAGTTATTATATAACACTGCCTAATAACTATAGTCATTGCATGTAGAATCTTTCTATTGGGCACTTAATGATTTATCACAAAAATATTGGCAGCAAATTCATTACTGAAGATTCAAAATTACCACAACTGTTGAAAATGACAAATAAAAATGTATATGTAATTACCGTACATTATTTTACTCTTAACCGCAAAATGATTTACTCTATAAAAAATTTAACCGCAAAATATTTTAGTCAAAATGCTTTTCACCTTCACATGGGAAAACGTCGAGTTTCGTCTTTTACTATAATCTACTACACTGTAATTAATGTTTATCTTTGAAAATATGTTTGCATTAACTGTACCCTTAGTTATTTATCAGTGCCAATTGTAGATCACTAATTGGGAATGAAAATACAGCCAATAGTAGGTATAAATATGTTATTATATGGATGTAATAGCTTCTCACGTTTCAAATACCAAATACCTTATCTTGATATTACAGATGCACAAGAGGAAATATATTGTGTTTAGCTGTGCAAACTTATTTTAACACAAATATGACAGATTTTCTAAAAATCAACACTCCGTCAGTAGTGTGTAAGCTCTGAAGACCGCGGCGTATTTAATCCAACTGCAATGACTTTATCCCTATGACCAGCGTGGGTGTGCGTCCAGGATTGTTTTTACAAGGGGAGGTCTCTGCTTAAATGGATGTCACGTTGTATAATAGCGGTGAATGCACTTTTTTTTCAAGTTTCTCGATAACATTGTAAACGAGTATATAATTTTTTTATCAATCTGATGATCCCGATCTACGTTAAACTATTTAACCTTATGCTAGACCATAGTATTTTTCCTAATGAATGGTTAATAGGAATTATTAAACCGATTTTTTTTTAAATAAAGGAACCCGACTGATGCCTGAAAACTACAGACCAATAACGTTGCCATGCTGCTGTTCTAAATTATTTACCACAATTTTAAACATAAGACTAAATACATTTATTGACGAACATAGCATATTGAGCGAATCCCAAACAGCATTCCGAAAAGGCTATTCTACTACCGACCATCTATTTAGTATTCACTCTTTAACAGAACTTTTTAAAAATAGGAAAAGAAACTATACTGTGCTTTTATCGATTTTCAAAAAGGCCTTTGATATGATCCCCAGAATCTGCTTCTGGGTAAAATTATTAGACAATAATATAAATGGAACATTTTTCAAAATTATTCACCAAATGTATCAAGGTATTAAATCTTGCATTTGCACTAACAATATATACTCGGAACTATTCTCATGCAACATCGGCGTGCGACAAGGTGAAAATTTGTCACCTGTCCTATTTTTTTATACTTAAATGACCAGGAAATGTATCTTCTTAGCCTAAACTGCATTGGAGTCTTTTCTGTTATCAATGATCTCGATATATTTCTTGAAGCTGGCATTTGTTTGCTTTCCTTGCTATATGCGGACGACACAGACATCCTAGCAACGAGCCCGCGTGATTTATAACATACATTTAACATGTTTCACAATTATTGTAATAAATGGAAGCTTAAAATCAATATCAACAAAACAAAAATATTAATTTTTAATGGCACATCAATGATTACAAGAAAACATTTACCATCGGAAATAAGGTTCTCGAAAACGTTAAAAAATATAAATACTTAGGTTTAACTTTTAATAAGCAAAACAAGTTCAACACAACAAGATTTTTGTTTTGTATCCCAACAAACTACAAAAGCAATGTGTTTCGTTTTATCTAAATCTAAAGATAACAATCTATCAATAGAATGTAAGTTAAAATTGTTTCACACAATGGTATTACCTATTCTTCTGTATGGGTGTGAATTATGGGGTTATCAAAACACTGCCAGTATTGAAGCATACATATAAATTTACTGAGACGCCTGCATCCTGTTAAAAAAGGTAAACCGATATTTATGTTATACAGAGAACTATGACGTAAACCGATTATATTAATTATTCAACAAAAAATAATAAATTTCTGGGCCACAATTGTATCAGGAAAACACAAAACTATCCTTTCTATTGCATGCATTTGTGTTACATGACTCATCCGTAAATGGACACAACTACACATGGATTCAACATATTAAACCATTATTTAACTACCTAGGTATGACTGATATATGGCTGTCTCAAAGATTTAAAAAAAAAAAAAACACCCGACCAAACAACACCCAACCTTCTTCAATATATTAAATTGAGGCAGCATTACCAGCACCTTCAAACATGGAACAATAACACTGCATCGTCGTCTAGAGGGAAACATACAATTTTTTAAAATCGGCTAATCTTTTTTTAAATACCTCACCATAATGCCTGAAAAACTATGGATCGTTATTTTTAAATTCAGAACATCAAATCATTATCTCCCGATTGAAATAGCACGATGTAATAACACATCTATTCACTTACTAAGTCTCGCAAAGCACTCCTAAAACAATATTATTATGTGAATCCCAATATCCTAAAATTTAAAGAATTAATGACTAGTGATAAAATAGGTGTCTTAAGAAAAGTCATCAAATTAATTAAAGAAATTAATGATAAATGTAAAAGACTATAGCTATTTGTATCTATAAACACCACATCACTCGAGTTAAAGATGCTTTATTATTACTGCACAGATGTCCCTATTTTAGTCAATCGAAATTTACAAGTACATGTACAACAAATTATATAATGAACTTCAGTTATTCTACTATACCTAATATTATTGACTTACTATATATACGGTATGTATTTTTGTTCTGTCCATACATTGTATTTCTGTATACTTATATTTATATAATTTAATTATTCATATACTATATTATTTACTATTTAATGTTCTCCTGTATATATTATGTATTTGTTCATCTTTTCCCATATACCGTTGCCTAACGACCTGGGTGTAATAAAGTTCTGTTCTGTTTCTCTTCTTCTGTCGTGTACCGTGATCCATAGTCGTGTACTTTGGGGGGGGGGGGGGGGGGGGGGGTTTGTTCTGTGCCAAAATCAGTCGAAATTTCTTTTGTCCAATTCCTTTTGTCCCAAAGGAGGTCACACGGGCAGTCTATTATATATATATATATAAGAGGGATAGTAACAGCTTGTTCTGAATGTGGACGTTAAGCCTTTTTGACTCGTGTTCAGTCTAACGAGTAATTGATCTGGAATTAATTAAACACCGTGTGTCGTTTGTGTTCTAAACTAAAAATCAGTGGAGTATTTAATTGAGGTTAATTATTCGTGGCATGTGACATTGCTATATAAATAACTATATATTTTTTGAAAATTACAACTGAAGTATTTTTTGTTACAAAAATTATGATGGATGAAAATTTATGACAGAAAATGCTCGTTTTGAATTTGTGGAAATATAACATTTTGATTTGAAAAATAATTGATATATTGATTTAACACAGGAAACATAATTATGTATGCTTTTGTCCCAATGTCCTTTATCCCAATGCCTATGTAGTAGGGTAAAAGTGGTACATTCATTAACATGTACGATAATTCATTAATATGTAAATATATACACGACGTCATAGATCAGACATGCAGAGGATGGGTCGGTGCAGTTTATGCACTAATGCAAGTGTTGATGAGCTCATTCATTAAGCTAGAACAATGGATAGTAATCAATACCATATACGGAAAACGGCGCGAGTCACATGGTCATTGTATGAATAACACGGGCCAGGTGTTCGAGAAAATCAATACGACTACATCCGGGTCAATGCGACGTCACGTAGTAGCGCGTTGTGTAAACCCGACCACGGTTCGGTGTTTTAAAATACTTTTAACGTTAATTCTTTATACAGCACTAAGTAATTGGTTTTGCAAATTTTATTTCACCTCAATGATGGAAGCTGCACTGCAATTTATTAAAATGGTATTTGTAAGAGTTGTATTAAAATGAATAAGCTTATTTTAAGTTGATGTTCGCCGTACTACTTTTTTTTCCAAGATGTATACGATTTGGATAAATAATAGTAGTTTTAACGTTATTTTTTTTTATTATATATATATATATATATATATATATGTATATGTATATGTGTATGTGTATGTGTATGTGTATGTGTATGTGTATGTGTATGTATGTATATGTATATGTATATGTATATGTATATGTATATGTATATATATATATATATATATATATATATATATATATATATATATATATACAGCGCTAATATGATTTTATACAAATTTGATTTCACCTCTACCCAATAAAAAAAAGAGTAAAGTTTGTTTTATTTAACGACGCCATTAGAGCACATTGATTTTTGTATCTTATCATCGGTTATTGGACGTCAAACATATGGTCATTCTGACAGTTTTAGAGGAAACCCGCTGTCGTCACATAGGCTACTCTTTTACGACAGGCAGTAAGGGATATTTTATTTGCGCTTCCCACAGACAGGATAGCACAAACCATGGCCTTTGTTGAACCAGTTATGGATCATTGGTCAGTGCAAGTGGTTTACACCTACCCACTTAGCCTTGCGTAGGACTCACTCAGGGTTTGGAGTCGGTATCTGGATTAAAAATCCCATGCCTCGACTGGGATCCGAACCCAGTACCTACCAGCATGTAGACCGGTGGCCTAACCACGACGCAACCGAGGCTGGTCTCTACCCAGTGATGGAAGCTAAATATAAAACTGAATTACACTTTCTCACTTGAACAAACACGTCGTGGCTATGCTTTTCTAACAGAGACTGATTATTGATTATTACTTTTAAAGCGGTTGTCTGGCTATGCAATATTTGAACAGGGGCCTACCCAGGTGTTCTTCGTACCATTAGAACAGATACACAGGAACTGAACAAACGAAATTTGCGCTGATTTTTGGTAAAGGTGGGTTTCGATGCAGAATCGCCATTAAGAAATATATTTCTTTCATTCGTGAAATAGACTCGTCCGTCATCACCCCATGTTTCTATTTATAATAGACTCGTCCGTATATGAAGGAAAAGTAAAGTTTGTTTTATTTAACGACGCCACTAGAGCACATTGATTTATTATCTTATCATCGGCTATTGGACGTCAAACATATGGTCATTCTGACACTGTTTTTTTTTAGAGGAAACCCGCTGTCGCCACATAGGCTACTCTTACGACAGGCAGCAAGGGATCTTTTATTTGCTCCTCCCACAGGCAGGATAGCACAAACCATGGCCTTTGTTGAACCAGTTATGGATCACTGGTCGGTGCAAGTGGTTTACACCTACCCATTGAGCCTTGCAGAGCACTCACTCAGGGTTTGGAGTTGGTATCTGGATCAAAAATCCCATGCCTCGACTGGGATGCGAACCCAGTACCTACCAGCCTGTAGACCGATGGCCTAACCACGACGTCACCGAGGCCGGTGTATATGAAGGAATGCAGTTGGCTGATTAAAAGGCCGGTGTATATGAAGGAATGCAGTTGGCTGATTAAAAGGAGGAAATTAAAATCATAACTCTTCTTTTGTTTTCTTTTGTTTTTTGTTGTTTGTTTGTTTGTTTGGGGTTGGTTTTTTGTTTTGTTTTTTAAATATAGTTCAAGATAATGCGGGTTTAAACCTTAAATAATATATAAACTGTATGAATTTGCTTTGACGTCATTTTGAATTCGATTCAGCATGGGGTTCACATCGTGTCCCAATTGTGAGAGAACGTTTACCAGATGGGATAATATGCAAAGACACAGGAAACATTTACACCAGCTTCTCCCTGCTCCTCCTCCTCGTCCTCCCCTCCTCCTTCTCCTCGTCCGGAACAGCAGTTATTAGATGAAGAACCATTTTACTTTACTATGCCTTCCAATGCTGTATTCGTGGGCCCGATTGGGTGTGGCAAGACTATGTTTATGTACACTATACTTCGGAAAGAACTTATCGAGCCAACACCTAACAACATAATATGGTGTTACACGAAGTGGCAGCCTCTTTACGATGCTATCCGTGAATCCATGCCCCACGTTCAGTTTGTGAGAGGAATCCCCTACAATCTACAAGATGATAACTACTTCGATGCACGCAACAACAATGTCTTAATTTTGGATGATCATGTGGCTGAGGCCAAGAACGATAAGCGTATTTCTCAACTATTTACTCGTACTTCACATCACAAGAATGTAATTAATTGTCTCTTGTTACAAAACCTATTTACAAGAGGTAAAGAGTCCCGTGACATTGCTCTCAACTCTCATTATGTGACTTTGTTTAATTCTTCCGTTGACAGACACCAAGTGAAGTTGTTTGCGAGAAGATGACCGTGATCGCTTTATGTCGCTTTATGAGAATGGTGTCCAGAGACCATATGGCAATTTCACCATCGACTTACGACCTACAACAAGTGAAAAGAACAGGTTGCATGTTAGATAAGCCACCACGGAAGCAACAAAGGCAGCACGCCCTACCTACTGACAACGAAACTATATGTCAAAATAATACTTTAAAAGACTATTCCTCTCTATTCGAAAGTCAGACACATTCAGATACTCGATACGTAGACACGGTCAAATCGTATTCTGCAATCAATAATCATTTAGGAGTAGAGGAATATACCGACGACGACGTGACTGAATCCATTGACGAAACGGATTCCGTTCATTTGGGGAATATGACATTCAAGGAGTAGCTTGGGTTATTGTAGCGTTTGTTTATTCTCGTTCCGACGATACGCGGCAGGAAGTAATCTTATACGAATCTAAAGAGTGGTTTTCTACCAAGCGAGCTTGTATTGAATCAATACATCGTCAAGTTTCAAGAGGTGTGGATATTCCCGATAGGTAGGGGTCACCGTGTATTTTATTCTGAAAAGAAGTGTGTTTCGTCTAGACAATAAATAATGAATGAAGTCATTAAGAAACTGGTCCCGAGTGGGTGTGGCAAGGCTATGTTTATGTATAATATACTTCGGAAAGGACTTATCGAGCTAACGTATAGCAACGTATAATACGCTACTTTCCATTTTAATGAAATGTGTATTGTACATGTATAATGGTATACAAATGTGTGTAACGTAGCACTACTACTCCGACGTTATCCGTTCTTAGAGTAAATAACAATGAAAAAAAATTGTACTACCCGATGTGAGCAAATGGATACGGTTTTTTTAGAACAGACATCGTACAAATTTTCGAGTCATGCCTAGAAAACAACGCGGGGGATCGTATAAACTCCCAATTATATACATTCCCAATGAAGACAAACAATCTTTTTCTCCGCCTAAAGTGGAAATGTCATCACAGACCCAAGCTGTGGTAGAACGAGTCGAGGCTCAGCAGCGACGTGCACGAGCTTTAAAACGTAATGCTGGAGAAAAATACACGGTGGAGGTAAACCCGAGAAGGTGACAAAAAAAACGGATTATATACTTGGATGAAGACGTTCACAGCGAGTCGGATATATTTGAAGTGCCTCTACATGAAACGAATGTATTTCAACGATAAACTGAAATTCGTTAAAATGTTATTAAATACCAATGTATTAAAATAAATAAACATATTTTAAATTGATGTATGTGTCGCTTATTTTTTTTGTGTAATTAAAATAAAATACCTCCCCCCCCCAAAAAAAAACAACAACAAAAAAACAACAACACACAAACCACCCCCCCAAAAAAAAAATCCCGCCAAAAACCAACCAACAACCCGCAATATTACAACAAAACAACACGGGATTTTTAAATCAGATACCGACTCCAAACTTCGTGTAACACCATATTATGTTGTTAGGTGTTGGCTCGATAAGTCCTTTCCGAAGTATATTGTACATAAACATAGTCTTGCCACACTCACTCGGGCCCACGAATACAGCATTGGAAGGTATGGTAAAGTAAAATGGTTCTTCATCTGATAACTGCTGTTCCATAGGAGAAGGAGGACGACGAGGACGAGGACGAGGAGGGGGAGGAGGAGGAGAAGCTGGTGTAAATGTTTCCTGTGTCTTTGCATATTATCCCATCTGGTAAACGTTATCTCACGTTCGGAACACGATGTGAACCCCATGATGAATCGAATTCAAAATGACGTCAAAGCAAATTCATACAGTTTATATATTATTTAAGGTTTAAACCCGCATCATCTTGAACTATATTAAAAAAAAACACACACACAAAAACCCCACAAAAACAAACAACAACAACAACAACACACCAACAACAACAACAAAAAACAAAACAAGAGGGTTATGTTTTTAATTTTCCCCCTTTTAATCAGCCAATGAATGAATGAATGAATGTTTAACGACACCCCAGCACGAAAAATACATCGGCTATTGGGTGTCAAACTATGGTAATGCAAATAAATAAAGTGATGATCAACATCAATATAAAAATTCAAGACTTAAAACAAAAACAGTGTAAAGAACTGTGCAAAAACACAAATATCACAGAATGTTACGGATACTGAATTTTATTAAAAAGTTCAATTTTGTGCTGTATTGGCCATTCTCAAAGAGAATGTTACACCCCTGCACCACGGGGATTAATCAGCCAACTGCATTCCTTCATAAACACCAGCCTTGGTGGCGTCGTGGTTATGCCATCGGTCTACAGGCTGGTAGGTACTGGGTTCGGATCCCAGTCGAGGCATGGGATTTTTAATCCAGATACCGACTCCAAACCCTGAGTGAATGCTCCGCAAGGTTAAATGGGTAGGTGTAAACCACTTGCACCAACCTGTGATCCATAACTGGTTCAACAAAGGCCATCTTTTGTGCTATCCTGTCTGTGGGAAGTGTAAATAAAAGATCCCTTACTGCCTGTCGTAAAAGAGTAGCCTATATGGCAACAGCGGGTTTCCTCTAAAAAAACAGTGTCAGAATGACCATATGTTTGACGTCCAATAACCGATGATAAGATAAAAAAAATCAATGTGCTCTAGTGGCGTCGTTAAATAAAACAAACTTTACTTTTTTCCATTGGGTAGATGTGAAATCAAATTTGTAAAAAATCATATTAGCGCTGTACATACATGCATACATTATATATATATATATATATATATATATATATATATATATATATATATATATAAACTAACGTTAAAACTACTATTATTTATCCAAATCGTATATATGTTAAAAAAAAAGAAAAAGAAAGGCGAACATCAACTTAAAATAAGCTTATTCATTTTAATACAACTCTTACAAATACCATTTTAATAAATTGCAGTGCAGCTTCCATCATTGAGGTGAAATCAAATTTGCAAAACCAATTACTTAGTGCTGTCTAAAGAATTAATGTTAAAAGTATTTTAAAACACCGAACCGTGGTCGGGTGTACACAACGCGCTACTACGTGACGTCGCATTCACCCGGGTGTGGTCGTACTGATTTTCTCGAACATCTGGCCAGTGTCATTCATACAATGACCATGTGACTCGCCGTTTTCCGTATATGGTGTTGATTACTATCCATTGTTCTAGCTTAATGAATGAGCTCAACAACACTTGCATTAGTGCATAATCTGCACCGACCCTTCCTCTGCACGTCTGATCTATGACGTCGTGTATATATTTACATATTAATGAATTATCGTGCATGTACCACTTTTACCCTACTACATAGGCATTGGGATAAAGGAAATTGGGACAAAAGCATACATAATTATGTTTCCTGTGTTAAATCTATATATCAATTATTTTTCAAATCAAAATTTTATATTTCCACAAATTCAAAACGAGCATTTTCTGTCATAAATTTTCATCCATCATAATTTTTTTAACAAAAAATATTTCAGTTGTAATTTTCAAAAAATATATAGGTATTTATATAGCAATGTCACATGCCACGAATAATTAACCTCAATTAAATACTCCACTGAATTTTAGTTTAGAACACAAACGACACACGGTGTTTAATTAATTCCAGATCAATTACTCGTTAGACTGAACACGAGTCAAAAAGGCTTAACGTCCACATTCAGAACAAGCTGTTACTATCCCTCTTAGATATATATATATATATAATAGACTGCCCGTGTGACCTCCTTTGGGACAAAAGGAATTGGACAAAAGAAACTTCGAGTGATTTTACTTCGACTGATTTTGGCGCAGAACCCCCCAAACTACACTACTATCCATATTAAAAACATTCGTGACGAATCCTCGCTCTCTCTATATATAACAATCAATGAGAGAGAGAGAGAGAGAGAGAGAGAGAGAGAATTCGTCACGAATAGTTACTCGTTATTTGTCGAGGCTCTGCCCAGACAAATACTGAATAACGGCAGGAGGTTAATATTTTACATATTAAAAAACACGAGTAGCGAATTATATTTGTTCTATAACTTTCTTAAATAGTTTTTAAGTCGATATTTACCAAACAACACATTCAATGTAGCGTTAATCGCGGATTAATACTTACTTGTTTGTACTTGTTATCGTGATATTAGACCACCATTCTTGAAGAAATATTACTGTTCTTGGCCTTTCTATAACAAGTTTATAAATTTATTAGCATTAAAATCAAAGAAAATTGTACTAGACGTAAAACGTTACTCTCAAAGTTCTTGGTTCCTTCTTAGCTTAGTAACTGGTTTAACGTGTCCATATACCACTAGGGTTTCGAACACGCCTATCCCGAGTCCGGCCTCCGATAGGATCAGGGGTCTGACTCGGGACAGGGATAACCTAACAAATAGGGGAAATTTTGAATATTAACGCCAAAAGTATAAAAAGGGGAGAGTTGGAGTTAAAAAGTTTTGGCTGCGCCCTTAAAGAAAAATATCAACATTCCTATCCTATATAAATTATTAATATAATATATATTTTTTCGGCGCAAATTTAAATGGGCTGGTTCCTTCTCTGCTATTCTTGTTACATTATCAACATTATTACGATTACTTATTAATCGTTAATTCTTATATACATTTCCATGTTTCGTATTTTCTCATTTTTAAATGCAGTTTTGTAACATATTTTATTTATATATTTTAACACTACTGTATTAATAACCACACGATGCACTTCGTATATTTCAGCCAATGGCTGATTTCAGCTTCGGCAAAATAAAGGGATTGTGTATTAATGATGATGATAACTAGTTTAACGTGCCCATATACCACTAGGGTTTCGAACACGCCCATTCCGAGTCCGACCTCCGATAACATCGGTGGCCTGACTCGGGATGGGGGGGGGGGGGGGGGGGGGGGGGGGGGGATGGGCAGAATTTTGAAAATAGCAATTAGTAAAAAAGTTAATAGAATAAATAAAAAAAATAAAAAGGTTACAAGCCAAAAATAAAAAGAATTGACTGCTCGGCCGAATATTTATATAATTTGGAGCATTTTAGAAGGACAGTCCAAAATTAAATAAGAGAAAGAAGAGAGGATCGGACTATTTAATAATATTTAAAAATAAAGAAGTAATTTCGACATAAAATTTTGAACGCAGATCTAAAAGTCCGATCGATATGTCCACGCGAGTGGCCTCGTTAAGGCCGTTTGGGTGCACAGCTTAAAGGGATGAGATGGGTTGCATCCCGTCAAGAAAACCCCTAGATTGACAGTCGATAGACGTTGAAGGTGTAGTGCTGTGCTGAAATACAGATCTTGAGAAGCCGGATCCGTCTGAACGAGAGAGAGTATCAGACTAGGGTATAGTCCAGTCGTCATTGTTTGGTATAGTGGTGCGGACGGGCCCGACTCCGGAGAATACGAGATGGTAAAACTATAAAGCAAGGTAAAGTCTAGAAAAAGAGTAGTAGGGGCCGACCCCGCTTCCTATTTCTTCTTAGAGTGGGGCGGTCAATCTTCCAGTGATGCTAGGACAGGCTCGGACATGTAGAGACTAAACGCGAACAACCGTGGCGTTTTGCAGAATGGCCGTCATACGAGTCACACAAAAAACCAAGTCGACAGTCAGACGGAGAAATGACGTGGAGGCAAGGAATCTCGCTAAAAAAGAATCCAACCTGGTGGTGCAGGCTGTCGAAACGAGAAGCGTTCAATCAGTTCCAATGGCCGCATACATCCCAGTACAAAACTTCATTTCGCTGACAAAAACAACGAAATGAAGGACCCCCAAGTCGAGCACACGAAAGCACGTGCAGTGTGCACACGAAAGCACGTGCAGTGTGCACACGCGAAACAAACACGTCTTACCGGGTGGAGCTCCAGACTGGGAACGTTGTGATTTAATGAAAGACGTTCGATCAGCTGATTGGGCGTCACGCTACTCTCATAAGAAGTAGATTACGCCACGATATAGTTATATATATAAATAACAAACTCATCCGTTTATTAATTTGTAATTGGTTATTATTTATACCAATAAAATATTTAAGTAAATAATTAAAACACAAAAACGATTATTAAAAATAACAAGTAATCAGGACAGTGCATTGACCTACATACAGCGTGGCAATATGTGAATTGATAACTATTCACTGTCACTGCTCAAGTCGAGGATTATTCT
The DNA here is from genome assembly GCF_016097555.1 of Gigantopelta aegis. Lineage (NCBI taxonomy): Eukaryota > Metazoa > Mollusca > Gastropoda > Neomphalida > Peltospiridae > Gigantopelta > Gigantopelta aegis. Next base: position 57,543,296 of record NC_054712.1, on the reverse strand, counting down.
GTGTTTGACAGGCACTGGACTGGGAGATTTGGTTAGTACATTCAGGGCCGTAGCTAGGATTTGTTTGTTGCGGGGGGGGGGGGGGGGTGGGCAACTGAGTAGTTAATAGTCTAAAATTCCTTAAACGGTTAGGAAGAGAATTTTCTTTAAGTTTCTATCATGTTTTCGGCCCTAACATTAACGAATGTATCAAAACTGTTCATGTCATAAACTGTCTTTTTAACGGTGTTTGCATTTTGGTTAGTGGAGATAACTTCATCGATCATGATATCTTTCACTGGAATAAATCTACCAGTGTCGTCACGGTTAGATCTAATGTTTGACGTCCTCTGCAAACGGTCCACATCAACGGCGTTTGACAGTTCGCTACTGAGGATAACCGAGGTTTATTAAAGACATGTTCGGAATCAGTTTCGTCAATAAGTATCTTGTATTCAACACAGCTTGAAGCGTTCCATAACCCTTTTTGTCAATGATGACAGTTTCTCCGATTACATAATGCATGTTTTTCGTAAAGAAATTACGAAGTAGTTCCGGTCTGATGACGTACAGACCTTGCAAATTATAATAAATACATGACATAATTTATTAAATTTAATTCTTAAGACTGAGGAAACAAGGAAGTGATTTTTAGTTTTTTGACTCATGACTATTAATAAGGCGGAAAAGCATACGTAATGTCATTAATTTTGTTTGAAAACTGTATAAATATGAACATTTTCTGTACCTGTTGGGTATTTCGTCACACGTAAGACTTAGGTAAGAACCCGCTTCTTGTTCTATATTTATATGAATATTTAAGGTAATCTTATTCTTCGTATTATTAAAGGGCAATATTGTAAAATATTAATACCGAATTCTATGATAGAAACTTCGACAAGTCTTTCCTTGTCAAGAAATATATATAATTTTATGAGTTTTTTTGTTAATATTTAATAGCAAACTTCATTAATAAAAGTCGTTTGGTGGTGAAAGGCGCTCTCAAATTTAGCGTATGCTATGCAATGAAAACCAGGCTTATAAATTGTAGATCGTCGCGTGTTGTGCTCAGAATCCGCAATGATTCCTGGTAAAACTTTACTATACAAATTTGATCACATGTATAGAAGAACACTTTTAAAAAGGCACACAAATGAATCCATTCTCATTGTTTAGGGGGTTTTTTTTGTTGGTTTTTTTCCAATCTAAGGTATTTTCATGTCACTAGTATAGTAAAAAAAACTTTAACTCATATTTCTATAAAAAGGAATTTCAAAAATGGTCATGTAACATATGTTTTCCCGCCCCCCCCCCCCCCCCCCCCCCCCCCCTGCTCTCCGCTTGTTACCATCCTGCAATGCCGTATGTATTCATGCCACCGTGGGCCTCATGTTCATAAAACGAATCTCATTGTTATACAGACATATATTTACTTGGCCTTCAAGCCTTTTCATGTCCAGAACTATATCATTTTATGAGTTTTTTCTGTCGATATTTAATAGCAATCTGTACTTCTTTAAGTAAAAGTTTGTTTTGTTTAACGATATCACTAGTGGGCATCAACCATTTGGTAATTTTGAAATACAGACAAACCTGTCATAGCGGCCACCTGTATTCAGCGGTCATTTAATGTAAATGCACTCGTAATAAGTGGTCACCTATCTAACGCGGCCAGCGGCCATCTAAATCGGCTTCCAAAATACCTGTATTAAAGGGTAATTCCTGGGTTTGCTGCACCTTTACGATGTCATCGACTAACAAAGACTTTTTAACGATTGTAATTATATATAAAATATTTTTTCTGCATAAAATATTAGTGGCTGTATATTAAACGTCTTTCTGATCGATCTAATATTTGTACTTGGTTAAATTTCATTTCATTTCCAAAAAAAAAAAAGACAAAATCCAGTTTGGACTTCTTACAAATATTAAGACGACCAGAAATACATTGAATATACAGACACTGATATTCTAAACCAGAAAATATATTTAATATGTAGGTTTAATCGTAGAAATATTTTATTAGTTGGAAACATCTTACAATGCAGCAAACTCAGGAATGTCCCTTTACGAGGCCACAGTAAATGTTTACTATTATATAAAAGGGATATGTTGAACAACAGTGACATGGTGCACCAAATAACCGTTCTTCACACCTTCAAGAATACTAGTACCCAGTTAGTGCTCATAGCTTTACTGTTATGTGTATCAATTAAAAAAAATAGATGACTCTGGAATGCATCTAATGGTCTCTGGGTAGGCTAAGCTAAACATTGTAGATTCAGTTACTATGACATTACATCACATGAAGTAGTAATTAAATAATTTAAAAAAAAAAGAAAACAAACTTGTTCAGAATGGTTAAATTAATACCTTCCAGTTACAAATTATGTCCGAAGAACGCGACGTGTCGAAAGCGGATTTATAGTCATTTATGGACCACACATCCATTAATTAGCAGTACAGACGGTAAAAGAACGAAACAACATACATTTTAAAGACGGTGTATATGTGGCAACCTGCAATCAGCGGCCGCCTGTCTTCAGCGGTCACTTTTGTCTTCTTCCATGTATGACCGCCTAAGACAGGTTTGACTGTAGAGTCCTGGAGAGCCAACATTCTACTTTTTTCCATTAGTAGCAAGGAATCTTTTATATCCACCATCCCACAGACAGGAAAGCAAATGCCACAGCCTTTGATATACCGGTCTTGGTGCACTGGCTAGAAAGAGAAATAGTCCAATGGGCCCAACGACAGGGATCGGCGCTTTACCACTGGGCTACTTCCCCACTTTAAGCCTACTAAAAACATTAAACTAACATAATCCAGTATTGGGCTAAATGTTCTAGGATGGATTTTTTTAAATATAACAAAATGTATAAATCTATTTGACTCATATCTAGCAATGATTATTTGTAGCTAAATATATTACATTTTGTATTTAGGTACGAAAATATTACACGTCCTTCATTATACACAATTTAAATTATTATTTTCGTTGTGTGTGTGGGGGGGGGGGGGGGGGGGGGGGGGGGGGGGGGGGGGGGGGGGGGGGGGGGGGGGGGGGGGGGTGGAGTCGAAATACGAGTAGCAGGCATATGTATCCCCAGCACTTCCCCCTGGATCGCAACTGTGATTAAATTTCTGTTGTGGGAAAAAAAACCTACCGAACAACAACAACTTTCAGACAATGGCCTCTGTGTAGGTTGGTGCAGGTGTGTGACCTTGGTAGGAACCAATGGCCTTTGTGTAGGAGCCAATGGCACAATGGCCTTTGTATAGGAGACAATGGCCTCAGTGTAGGTTGGTACAGGTGTGTGGGCTTTGTGTAGGAGACAATGACCTTGGAAAGGTATGCGATCATAATAAGAGACAATGGCCTTGGTGCAGGTGTGCGATCATGGTGTATTCAATTCAATTCAATTTATTGCATATTACCAAACAAACTGGTGTCAGCAAACAAATAAAAGCAAAGAAACATACAGCACCATTAACAACAACAATTAATAATAACAATATTAATGTACAGGCCAGGTGTAAGTCTGACGTTGGTGTTGCTTTTGGCTTCATTGTATAACGTCTATTGTGTGTGTTTGGGTTTTTTTGTATTCACAGTGGACATACACGTGGGTGTTTGTTCACAGTGTTTTATTCTAGTTGACATGACACCCAAAATAATAGCCGTTAAAATATTTCTCGTGGGGAAGGACTGTAACTGTTTGCTGACTGTTTGCTGACTGTTTGGTTTAAAGTGAGACTTTAATGTCGCCGGACAAAATGCGTGTGTGATGATTTTCATTCGTTTGTATTTCGTTAACACATTGTCGACGTTTTCTTTGTTGCCGTCATTCAGCCATTCATTCATTCGTTTAATAATAGAGGAGTACAAAGAATGCACGGTCAATAGCTTTCTATTCAGTCTGTAAACCTTTATTGATAGCCATTTTACAACTGTCGGACCTCATCCAAAGTCATTTTATGACGCCTCTCGGTGTTTATGAAACCAGGTGAACTGCAAAAGACATACCGACGCGTGCCCGTCTTAAACAGCAGAATACATTTGTTATGGTATGCACACTGAAGGTCAAAGTATGTTTGTGTTTAGCGACATCACTAGAGAACATTGATTTATTAATCATCGGTTATTGGATGAAAAACATAATTTTGACAGTTTTAGAGAGGAAACCCGCTACATTTTTTCCATGATTAGCAAGGGATCTTTTAGATACACAATCTCATACCCCTTATGGGGCCAGTATTTCATAATTAAATACAAACTGTGTGTGTGCGTCTGTGTGTGTGTGTGTGTGTGTGTGTGTGTGTGTGTGTGTGTGTGTGTGTGTGTGTGTGTGTGTGTGTGTGTGTGTGTGTGAAACACTCCAGCCCATTGCTTTGAATAAAGAACGCGTGACTGCAACTCAATGCTCCAACCTAACCTATGCTCTTTTAACTGCATTTTAAACACGAGTATTACCCTAGAGTACAAGCCTTTATAGACAACCAGTGTATTATGTCTGGTATATCAAAGGCCGTGGTATGTGCTGTCCTGTACATACAGCTCTTGCTACTATAAAGTAGCAGGGTAGAAATATCCAATAACAAATCTAGTCATGGAGTAAAAACCACAAAAAACAAACGCAATTCTTTGGTTTTTAATTTTTTTGTTTCTAAAATACAATCGCTGTTCTCTCTAGAGATGACTGCGCATGCAAAGGACACACATTGAGTTACATCGAGAGGCCTTAAAGGCGACATGTGAATAATATTAGTGTTCATTTCTCTTCATCTTCATCCTCATCATCAGTATCATCACCTTCGGTATCGTCGTCGTCTAGTTCGTCCAAATATTCACCGATCCATGAACGATACTGATTTAATTTAGAACGAATCTGTGGTCTGAGATCTCTGTCGTCATTCACGTGCTGAGGCCTTTGTCAAAGTAATACATATACGCCAGGAAGCGAGAGTACGTGTCTTTAAATAACTTCCATTGTAAAGTTTTCATGTTTCTTTCAATGGCATCTTGCGTTACCTCTTGCTTTCGAAATAGTCACGATTGATGTAGAATTCACGCTCGATCATCAGACGTACGCCTTCGTCTTCCAGATCGGACGGCTCTTCATTTCCCACCTCGCACGTTTTCACTAGTCGCTGCAAGTCACTCCCGTCTTTAAAGACCAGACCACACGTATCGCAAGACTGCATCCTCTTGACTTTTTTCAGATAGGGTTCCACCTCATCTTCTTCTTCATCGTCACTTTCGAAGGTGGGTATGCCTGGTAGTTTTCTCTTGAACAGTGCCAGGTAATGACAGTTTCTTCTCTGTGTCGGGTCCTTACTGTTATAGAGGTTTTGGTTGATGGCAATCACAGAGAGGTTTCTGTGGTGACTTCCTTCCATGAACAGATCGGTGATGCGAGGGTCTTTTCCAGCTGTAGACATCAGGTCGTCCAACACGATGAGATTTCTGATTCTGGGATCCAAATAACGATCCTTTTCCAAATTCTCAGGTATACCTTGAACACATTTTACTCGAGCAACCATTTTGATCGTATCATAGAGGGGTTGCCATCGTTTGTAGAGCCAGATGATGCGCTGGGGAGGCGGGTGGATTTTACCATACCTTAGTAGTTTGTACAACAAAAATGTTTTTCCACACGACGTAGGTCCCGACACGATCATGGTGAACAGATGTAACAATCTCAGGGGCTGCTGCTGCTGCTGCTGCTGCTGCTGCTCCTGCTGCTGCTGCTGCTGCTGCTGCTGCTGGGAAGGCTTATTTTCAGATTCCAAGAGTCCATGTTTATTTCGTACGTGTCGAGTTAGGTCGTGGGTCCAAACATATTTTTTTTCGCAAATGTGACACTGATTCATGATGTTGACTGTTGAAGTGCTCGACGTGAACTGGCGATGTTGAAACTGTCACGTCCCTTTTATAGTCTTCTCAGAAATGCTTCTGCCGTTTTTGACCTATGCCAGTCTGCTCTCGTCGTTTCTGTTCTACGCCACTCTGTTCACGTTTCCGTTTCTGCTCGGCCTTGGCTTGCTCTACAACCTGCTGCGTTGGGGACACCATGACGACTTTGGGTGCCGGGGGCTTGTCCTCTTTCTTTTCTTTCTTCTACGTAGGGTCGTAGAGTTCTAGACATTGATCTACACTGTACATGATCCGACTCTTTCCACCACGTTGAATTTCGAAGTGAGGCTGAAGTTTGCCTTCTGCTTGTAACTTGTAGAAACGGGTCCACTTGTCCACGTCGGGAACGTACAACTTGTACTGGTCTGACATGTTACTTCTCTGAAGGTTCTACCTCAAATGACGATGTTACTCATTACCCTTTTATTTATACTCTCTACAATTTCACGCATGCGCACAAAGATGTAGTTTGAATTTTGTGTGGTACGTATGACCCATCCCCCCATCCCAAAGCATAACTCGTGCACGGCTCAGGACCACTCTCGGGGTCAAAGAACCACACTCAGGGCCACACACAGGGCCACACTCAGGGCCTCAGGGCCATACTCAGGGCCACAGGTCCACACACACACACACACACACACACACACACACACACACACAGGGTCACCCTTAAATTAATAAAAGACAAAACGTGTTATTCACGAGTTTATTTTACAAAACGAAAAGTATCACACCCATGCAATGCGTGTTTAATGTCTGAAAACATTGATAATGTAAGGACATCTCGGGGACAGTCTGTAATGTTCCATCACTGGATCGTCCATCTTCTGCCATTTGTAGGTACGTAGTCCACGACAGTAACAGACGACGGCATCGTTGTCTCCCATGTAGAAGAAACCGGCCTTGGCGAGTTCCCTCGGTATGTGACTCATCTGGAGGGGCCACCGACCAAATGTGTAGAGTCGTCTGTAGAATCCTCTCATTTCGGGACTATGACAGAACAAGTCATTTCTCGAAAGGCCATCTCATTCGTCATCGGCGTCGTAGGCATCATCAGAGTCCGTTTTATATTCTTGAGCAGCATCCGTCTGATCCATGGGTTCTTCATCCACGATTTCACGGGTATCCATGGGTTCTTCATCCACGATTTCACGGGTATCCATGGGTTCTTCATCCACGATTTCACCGGGTTCACGAGCAGCGTCCGTTTGATCCAAAAAATGTTCTTCTGGTTCGGTAGCTATTCATTTGGATTTGATCGTGTGTTTTGCAGAACATTTACATACCAAGACATCGTCCTCGTCGCTACTGCTGCTGCTACTGTTGATGTCCATTCTAGAATATCCCGATGCCACCTCTGGATCGCACGTCTTTCACTCTACAACGGTCGACTGACGAATGACGAACAATTCTAAATCTAAGGTTTATAGACACAATGTCCGAACTCGTCCTAACTTTACCCGTTTAAACGACCCTGTAAAGGCTTGTACTCTAGGGAAATACTCGTGTTTAAAATGCAGTTAAAAGAGCATAGGTTAGGTTGGAGTGTTGAGTTACAGTCTTGCGTTCTTTATTCAAAGCAATGGGCTGGAGTTTTTCACACACACACACACACACACACACACACACACACACACACACACACACACACACACACAAAAGTTTGTATTTAATTATGAAATACTGGCCCCATAAGGGGTATAAAATTGTATATATAAAAGATCCCTTGCTACTCATGGAAAAAATGTAGCGGGTTTCCTCTCTAAAACTGTCAAAATTATGTTTTTCATCCAAATAGACGTTATACAATGAAACCAAAACCAACACCAACGTCAGACTCACACCTGGCCTGTACATTAATATTGTTATTATTAATTGTTGTTGTTGTTGTTAATGGTGCTGTATGTTTCTTTGCTTTAATTTGTTTGCTGACACCAGTTTGTTTGGTAATATGCAATAAATTGAATTGAATTGAATACACCATGATCGCACACCTACACCAAGGCCATTGCGTCTTACCATGATCGCATACCTTTCCAAGGCTATTGTTTCCTACCAAGGTCGCACACTTACACCATGGCCATTGTCTCTTACCATGATCGCATACCTTTCCAAGGCCATTGTCTCCTACACAAAGACCACACATCTGCACCAACCTACACAGAGGCCATTGTCTCCTATACAAAGGCCATTGTGCCATTGTCTCCTACACAAAGGCCACACACCTGCACCAACCAACACAGAGGCCATTGTCTCCTATACAAAGGCCATTGTGCCATTGTCTCCTACACAAAGGCCACACACCTGCACCAACCTACACAGAGGCCAATGTCTCCTATACAAAGGCCATTGTGCCATTGTCTCCTACACAAAGGCAACACACCTCACCAACCTACACAGAGGCCATTGTCTCCTACCAAGGTCACGTGATCACGAGAAAGTAGGTCATGACCCCCGATAGGCCCCCCTACTACTATTATGTGTCAGAATTGCGAAATGTTTGATATCCAATAGCCCAAGATTACTTAATCAATGTGCTCTAGTGGTGTCGTTAAACAAAACAAACTTTAACTTTAGATTATTAATGAAAGTTATATTCACCAGGTGCGGATTCCTGAGGGGTCCCAAAAGATCCGGGCCCTCCTCCATTTTTGGTCAAACAATGTCCATTACAGAATACACAAAAAATGCAAACTAATCCACAAGGCCGTAGACAAAAACATTTACCTGTTAATAACCGTTATTGATATTGACGTTTTAAGTATGTAACCTCTCTGAAATGACTGCAAAATGGTATTTCAGAGCCTATAGATTTCAAAATGTCCAGGGGAGGGGGAATGCCCCCATGACCCCCCCCCCCCGTGTATTGCGCCTTCCATGCTCGTTCTTTCCAAGAATCCATCTGCACCCACCTTCACCCCACCTCACCCCCACCCCCCCCCCCCCCCCCCCCCCCCCCCCCCCCCCCCCCCCCTCCAAAAAAAAACAAAAATAATAATCCTAGCTACAGCCCTGATCCCTTACACCTGTCAAGGACCTTTTAATTTTATGTTCAAAAACAACAATGGGTTTTGGGTCCGGTCTTTTTTTTTTTAAATTCTGTATCCACGCCTGTTCTCGATCTACTAAATTATATACGAAAATGCCAATATAATAAGTGGAATAACATAACCGTATGCTTAAAAATCTTATTACCATATACTAGTAACCATTTTGTTTCTCATTGTAGAATACTCAATATGGCCAAGAATCAAGGGAATCCCTATGACTGGCTATCAACGTAAGTACCAATCCGCTTGTAGAAACAATTGACCTCTCCGTATGACGAGTTAACCACGCCCCCGTCGAAATATCATTGGTCGAGAGTGGTTGTCAATCACACCGTACGAAGGGGTTAATTAGATCGGGCAAAGACGATAGAGGTATTCGGGGAAAATGAGCTGGCCGGAAACCTTTTCACAATGTATTTCCATCATTCTACCCACAATATTATGCTAGTGTCAGACTGTCAGCTGTCATGACGATGATGGCCAACTCGACGGTTGCTTCTAATTTCTCCAACTAATTAACAACTAATAGGTTATACGGCGAGAATCGAGTTGTAAGAGAGCTCAGATTAACAATTAATGGGTTATATGGCGAAAATCGAGTTTTAAGAACGCTCAGATTAACAACGAATGGTTATACGACGAGAATCCAGTTGTAAGAGTACTCAGATTAACAACTAATGGTTATACGACGCGAATCGAGTTGTAAGAGTACTCAGATTAACAACTAATGGTTATACGACGAGAATCGAGTTGTAAGAGTACTCAGATTAACAACTAATGGTTTATACGACGAGAATCGAGTTGCAAGGGCACTCATATTAACAACTAATGGTTATATGACGAGAATCGAGTTGTAAGAGTACTCAGATTAACAACTAATGGTTATACGACGAGAATCGAGTTGTAAGAGTACTCAGATTAACAACTAATGGGTTATACGACGAGAATCGAGTTGTGAGAGAGCTCAGATTAGCAACTAATGGGTTATACGACGAGAATCGAGTTGTGAGAGAGCTCAGATTAGCAACCAATGGGTTATACGACGAGAATCGAGTTGTGAGAGAGCTCAGATTAGCAACTAATGGGTTATACGACGAGAATCGAGTTGTGGCAGTACTCAGATTAACAACTAATGATTATACGACGAGAATCGAGTTGTAAGAGAGCTCAGATTAACAACTAATGGGTTATACGACGAGAATCGAGTTGTGAGAGAGCTCAGATTAACAACTAATGGGTTATACGACGAGAATCGAGTTGTAAGAGAGCTCAGATTAACAACTAATGGTTATACGACGAGAATCAAGTTGTGAGAGAGCTCAGATTAACAACTAATGGGTTATACGACGAGAATCGAGTTGTAAGAGAGCTCAGATTAACAACTAATGGTTATACGACGAGAATCAAGTTGTGAGAGAGCTCAGATTAACAACTGATGGGTTATACGGCGAGAATCGAGTTGTAAGAGAGCTCAGATTAACAACTGATGGGTTATACGGCGAGAATCGAGTTGTTAGAGCGCTCAGACTAGCAACTGGACAATCGTAGAAGTCGTGAGAGCAGAAATTTGCCCACTTTGTGCTGGCAATTGGCAGTCTTAGCCTGGCATTAGGTGTAATCCATGCAAAAATGTTTAGTGATCCGTTTGCAACCCTAGTTAGCTCTTTGGCAGTAATGCTAATAATGATTAAATGTTTTTTTATAAAACCTGGTTCGTGGATTTTAGTTTGATTTGAGCAAAAAATCAGTCTGCCTCTCCTACAAAAATGGGAGCCCGTACTCCTATGAAAGAGGTGATGTATTTTGTGGTATTTGAAAAAGCAGGATGACCGGAAACACTTCCCATGTTCGGAAATGGATAATCTAAATAATAAAATATAAGTAATGTTTGATTTTAGTGATCATAAATGGCTCCAATAGTGAAAAATGTGTCTTAGGTTTTTTTAAACTAGGGTCTGTCCCTTTAACCAACAGCAATTTTGAACCTTTTTAGGTTACAGACGATCCATCATAATGTCTCCGCCAAGCTACCACTATGGAACATATGGAAGTGGAGGCTTTGGTGGGATGGTAAAAGGCAGTGCAGACATTGGTGGGATGATGACAGGCTAGTTCTCACTGTGAACTCTCGAAATGAAATTAAAGTGTGGAATTCAGTACACCTATAGCAAAATAATGTTGTTAATTACTTTGTTTCGTTCTTACTACGATTTTACTAACAGTAATGTTCTACTTTTTTAGGTTACAGACGATATATTACAACACCCCCTCAGCCAAGTGTGACAGAAGGCATTGCACCTACTGGTGGGATGGAAGGCAGTGCAGCCATTGGTGGGATGGTGAAAGGCAGTGCAGGCATTGGTGGGAATACAGCAGGCAGTGGAGGCTTTGGTGGGATGGTGAAAGGCAGTGCACATTGGTGGCATGACGGCAGGCAGTGGAGGCTTTGGTGGGACAGGCAGTGCAGGCTTTGGGATGGTGAAGGTGCACCTATTGATGGGATAATGGCAGGCAGTGGAGGCTTTGGTGGGACGGTGAAAGGTAGTGCAGACATTGGTGGGATGACGGAAGGCAAAGGAGGCTTCGGTGGGATGGTGAAAGGCAGTGCAGGCATTGGTGGGATGGTGAAAGGTATTGCACCTATTGATGGGATAATGACAGGCAGTGGAGGCTTTAGTGGGATGGTAAAAGGCAGTGCAGGCATTGGTGGGATGACGACAGGCAGTGGAGGCTTTGGGGGGATGGTGAAAGGCAGTGCAGGCATTGGTGGGATGACGGAAGGCAGTGGAGGCTTTGGTGGGATGGTGAAAGGCAGTGCAGGCATTGGTGGAATGATGGAAGGCAGTGGAGGCTTTGCTGGGATGGTGAAAGGCAGTGCAGACATTGGTGGTATGATGAAAGGCAAAGGAGGCTTTGGTGGGATGGTGAAAGGCAGTGCAGGCATTGGTGGGATGGTGAAAGGCATTGCACCTATTGATGGGATAATGGCAGGCAGTGGAGGCTTTGGTGGGATGGTGAAAGGCAGTGCAGGCATTGGTGGAATGACGGAAGGCACAGGAGGCTTTGGTGGGATGGTGAAAGGCAGTGCAGGCATTGGTGGGATGACGACAGGCAGTGGAGACTTTGGTGGGATGGTGAAAGGCAGTGCAGGCATTGGTGGGATGACGACAGGCAAAGGAGGCTTCGGTGGGATGGTGAAAGGCAGTGCAGGCATTGGTGGGATGGTCAAAGGCATTGCACCTATTGATGGGATAATGGCAGGCAGTGGAGGCTTTGGTGGGATGGTGAAAGGCAGTGCAGGCATTGGTGGAATGATGGAAGGCAGTAGAGGCTTTGGTGGGATGGTGAAAGGCAGTGCAGGCATTGGTGGAATGATGGAAGGCAGTGGAGGCTTTGGTGGGATGGTGAAAGGCAGTGCAGGCATTGGTGGGATGGTCAAAGGTATTGCACCTATTGATGGGATAATGGCAGGCAGTGGAGGCTTTGGTGGGATGGTGAAAGGCAGTGCAGGCATTGGTGGAATGATGGAAGGCAGTGGAGGCTTTGGTGGGATGGTGAAAGGCAGTGCAGGCATTGGTGGAATGATGGAAGGCAGTGGAGGCTTTGGTGGGATGGTGAAAGGCAGTGCAGGCATTGGTGGGATGACAACAGGCAAAGGAGGCTTTGGTGGGATGGTGAAAGGCAGTGCAGGCATTGGTGGGATGGTCAAAGGCACTGCACCTATTGATGGGATAATGGCAGGCAGTGCAGGCTTTGGTGGGATGGTGAAAGGCAGTGCAGGCATTGGTGGGATGACGACAGGCAAAGGAGGCTTTGGTGGGATGGTGAAAGGCAGTGCAGGCATTGGTGGGATGGTCAAAGGCACTGCACCTATTGATGGGATAATGGCAGGCAGTGGAGGCTTTGGTGGGATGGTGAAAGGCAGTGCAGGCATTGGTGGAATGATGGAAGGCAGTGGAGCCTTTGGTGGGATGGTGAAAGGCAGTGCAGGCATTGGTGGAATGATGGAAGGCAGTGGAGGCTTTGGTGGGATGGTGAAAGGCAGTGCAGGCATTGGTGGGATGACGACAGGCAAAGGAGGCTTTGGTGGGATGGTGAAAGGCAGTGCAGGCATTGGTGGGATGGTCAAAGGCACTGCACCTATTGATGGGATAATGGCAGGCAGTGCAGGCTTTGGTGGGATGGTGAAAGGCAGTGCAGGCATTGGTGGGATGACGACAGGCAAAGGAGGTTTTGGTGGGATGGTGAAAGGCAGTGCAGGCATTGGTGGGATGGTCAAAGGCACTGCACCTATTGATGGGATAATGGCAGGCAGTGGAGGCTTTAGTGGGATGGTAAAAGGCAGTGCAGGCATTGGTGGAATGATGGAAGGCAGTGGAGGCTTTGGTGGGATGGTGAAAGGCAGTGCAGGCATTGGTGGAATGATGGAAGGCAGTGGAAGCTTTGGTGGGATGGTGAAAGGCAGTGCAGGCATTGGTGGGATGACGACAGGCAAAGGAGGCTTTGGTGGGATGGTGAAAGGCAGTGCAGGCATTGGTGGGATGGTCAAAGGCACTGCACCTATTGATGGGATAATGGCAGGCAGTGCAGGCTTTGGTGGGATGGTGAAAGGCAGTGCAGGCATTGGTGGGATGACGACAGGCAAAGGAGGCTTTGGTGGGATGGTGAAAGGCAGTGCAGGCATTGGTGGGATGGTCAAAGGCACTGCACCTATTGATGGGATAATGGCAGGCAGTGGAGGCTTTGGTGGGATGGTGAAAGGCAGTGCAGGCATTGGTGGAATGATGGAAGGCAGTGGAGCCTTTGGTGGGATGGTGAAAGGCAGTGCAGGCATTGGTGGAATGATGGAAGGCAGTGGAGGCTTTGGTGGGATGGTGAAAGGCAGTGCAGGCATTGGTGGGATGACGACAGGCAAAGGAGGCTTTGGTGGGATGGTGAAAGGCAGTGCAGGCATTGGTGGGATGGTCAAAGGCACTGCACCTATTGATGGGATAATGGCAGGCAGTGCAGGCTTTGGTGGGATGGTGAAAGGCAGTGCAGGCATTGGTGGGATGACGACAGGCAAAGGAGGTTTTGGTGGGATGGTGAAAGGCAGTGCAGGCATTGGTGGGATGGTCAAAGGCACTGCACCTATTGATGGGATAATGGCAGGCAGTGGAGGCTTTAGTGGGATGGTGAAAGGCAGTGCAGGCATTGGTGGAATGATGGAAGGCAGTGGAGGCTTTGGTGGGATGGTGAAAGGCAGTGCAGGCATTGGTGGAATGATGGAAGGCAGTGGAAGCTTTGGTGGGATGGTGAAAGGCAGTGCAGGCATTGGTGGGATGACGACAGGCAAAGGAGGCTTTGGTGGGATGGTGAAAGGCAGTGCAGGCATTGGTGGGATGGTCAAAGGCACTGCACCTATTGATGGGATAATGGCAGGCAGTGCAGGCTTTGGTGGGATGGTGAAAGGCAGTGCAGGCATTGGTGGGATGACGACAGGCAAAGGAGGCTTTGGTGGGATGGTGAAAGGCAGTGCAGGCATTGGTGGGATGGTCAAAGGCACTGCACCTATTGATGGGATAATGGCAGGCAGTGCAGGCTTCGGTGGAACGGTGAAAGGCAGTGCAGACATTGGTGGGATGGTGAAAGGCAGTGCAGACATTGATAGGATGACGACAGGCAGTGCAGACATTGGTGGGATGACGACAGACAGTGCACCTATGTGATGACAAACTGTTGCAGACCTAAAGTATGCCAATAAAAGTGGATACACGATCATGTGAAAGTTAAAACTCGGACTTTGAACAACACTAATAAATTCGAAAAATAGACAATCTCATAGCAAACTTTTGAATCTGATTAAAATTAGCTCCATTATTACAATGGATCTAACAGAAGCCTGTTGGAGCCCATGTCCAGTTGACCTTTCATTCTACCAATCAAAACCTTACTTGCAAAAACATGCCAGTGATTTGAAAAGAATTTGAAAACATTCGGGGTATACGAAATGATTCTCGTGAATTACGAAGTATGCCGGAAACTAATTTCAATATAAAATTCGTTTCAAGACGAAAAAAAATCTGTTTATACTAGTATACAATCCAGAGTTTATTACTGCACTTTTCTCCCTGTTTTTTAATGTTGAAATAGACCAACAAGTTCGCTTATTGCACAAACAGTCTCGCCCGATATTTTTAGAATGTGTATGCTCCCGAATATCGCTATAAAAGGCGAAGTGTAATTGGTCGATATTTAAATTGTTATTGATAGATGAAATGTCACTTGGACATGGGAGTACACGCAATGCTGTTAGATCTACTGGTAGACCAGTAGAGCTAATTTTAATCAGATTGCAAACTTTGTTTTCTTTTGTTAACGTAATAAACTGATTTTATGTTATGTTTACTGATATTTTATTTCTCTTAATGTATCTACTACTTTCTTTTTGAAAAACGTTTCCCTGCTTTTAAATCATATTGTTCAATTAATAAGTTTTGTATTCCAAAATTGCTCGTAATAATTAAATATAGTCACAGTCTTAACCCACTACCTACTGTTTTGCGTACTTGCTTAGGCTGTGGTCGCAGGCGTCACGCTGGTCATACGGATAAAGCCATTACGGTTGGATAAGATACGCTGCGGTTATGGGACCAATTTGGGAAAACCCGACAGATAAGATAAAATTGTTAATTTCCTATAGATTTATGAGCTTGTTCTTTTAGAGTTTATTGGTGATTTGAAACGAAATATAGTTATATTGTTAAATAAGAGTATGAAATAGGGAAGTGATTCCAGTGGTATTAAGTCCGCAAACAAATAATATCTTTGCACAATGATATATTTTCAATAAAATTGAAATAGGTATTTTTTTCTGTTTTCGTACATTTGAAGCTACACGAAGTAATACCTGTTATACGACTAAAATTATGATTTATTTAAGAATATATACTGAACATTACAAGCTGTTGTTTGATCTGGAAATATACACAATATTAATTCAAACCAAACCATTTGGGCTCTTTTTGGATAAAACCCGTTGCGGGTAAGAGTAAAATATAGTGCGATTGTGTATTTTCATCGAATAAAATAATTTGCAGTTAATTTAAAACTCTCCTACCGGTCCAACCGGAGGGGACTATAGGTTTTATCTCCGTCCTTCTGTCTGTCCGTCTGTCCCACATATGTTTTCCGGATGTTTTTTGCAGAAGGCTTTGGGATATTGAGGTGAAATTTTGTGTATAGCTTTAACGTGTATTGTTACAGATTTTGTTTAACTTTCATGGCGATTTACCCATTTTTAACAGAGATATGACCCTTGAACTTAGGAGATCTGAAAAAAGCATTCCGCACTTTTGTTTTGCAATACCTGAAAATATTGAGGTGAAATTTTGTATATAGCTTTATCATGTACTGTTACTGATCAAGTTTAACTTTCGTGGTGATTTACTCACATTTCACAGATGTTTGGCCCTTGCGTTTAGGAGATACGAAATATTTTGGTTCAGGTAAGGGATGTGTAATGCTTTAGCAGTACTCTCAAAACGCTTGTTTTATTAGGTTCGTGAGTTTGCATATGCCTTTGAAGCGAATATAAGTGTTTATAATTTTGTGCACATATTTTATATGTTTTACTTTCATCATTAGTTATTGGAGAAGATGTTGTGTCGGTGTTTTTCACTGGTCTGGACGTCATTACAGCACTTCAGCTGATATTAACTCAACTTCGTTATTAATCCAACATTGATCCGTCTGTAGCTTCGGTCTCCATTGTATCCTAAAACATGTACTATATAAATACTGTGCAGTTACGTTTTATGACAACGGATGTGAAACTATTACATTATACAGTACTATTTAAATACTAGTGTTATTTTTGTTTGTTGTTGTTTTTGTTTTTTTTTGTTGTTGGTTTGTTTTTGTTTGTTTGTTGTTGTTGTCGGGTTCTTGTTGGGGGTGGGTTTTTTGTGTGGTTTTTTGGGGGGGTATTTTTTTTTGCTTGTCTTAAAGTTTTATAACTCATCTATATTTTAAAATACCTGTTAATGTCTTTGCATTTTACAAGTTTTTAAACGGCGTGTGTGACAAATAAAAATACAAATTATTAGTTAACAGGTTTGGTCTACTTACAACAATAATATATAGTTATTATATAACACTGCCTAATAACTATAGTCACTGCATGTAAAATCTTTCTATTGGGCACTTGATGATTTATCACAAAAATACTGGCAGGAAATTCATTACTGAAGATTCAAAATTACCATAACTGTTGAAAATGACAAATAAAAATGTATATGTAATTACTATACATTATTTGACTCTTAACCGCAAAATGATTTACTCTATAAAAAGTTTAACCGCAAAACTTTTTATTCAAAATGCTTTCACCTTCACATGGGAAAACGTTGAGTTTTGTCTTTTCGTATAATCTACTACACTGTAATTAATCTTTGAAAATATGTTTGCATTAACTGTACCCGTAGTTATTTATCAGTGGCAATTGTAGATCACTAATTGGGAATGAAAATACAGCCACTAGTAGGTATAAATATGTTATTATATGGATGTAATAGCTTCTCACGTTTCAAATACCAAATACCGTATCTTGATGTTACAGATGCACAAGAGGAAATATACTGTGATTAGCTTTGCAAACTTATTTTAACACAAATATGACAGATTTTCTTGAAATCAACACTTTACTCTTTCCTCCGTCAGTAGTGTTTAAGCTCTGAAGACCGCGGCGTATTTTATTCAACTGCAATGACTTTATCCCTGTGACCAGCGTGGGTGTGGGTCCAGGATTGTTTTTACAAGGGGAGGTCTCTGGTTAAATGGAAGTCACGTTGTATAATAGCGGTGAATGCACTTGGAAACACATGAGAAAGAAATCGTCTTGAGCAGGATAATCGAGAGTCCCTCGACAGTCCCCCACTCCACCCCGCCCCCGGGTTTCGACCTGGGTCAGTAGAGGAATCCGAACTCTGCGCATGTGAACAATGGATCGGATGTGTAAACAAATGTGCTATAATGGCTAGGGGCGGGACGTAGCCAAGTGGTAAAGCACTCGCTTGATGCGCGATCGATTTGGGATCGATCCCCGTCGGTGGGTCCATTGAGCTATTGTCTTGTTCCAGCCAGAGCACCACGACTGGTACATCAAAGGCTGTGGTATGTGCTATTCTGCCTGTGGGATGTTGCATATAAAAGATCCCTTGCTACTAATGGAAAAATGTAGCGGGTTTCCTCTCTGAGGCTATGTCAAAATTACCAAATGTTTGACATCCAATAGCCGATGATTAATAAATCAATGTCCTCTAGTGGTGTCGTTTAAAAAATATAAACTGTCTTCTATCATGGCCTCTAACTACCCCGAGCACTCTACCGTTCGATAGCAAGACGGATATTTGGATGGTTCTGGTAGCTCTCTCATAACCGATCATAACCGTTCAAATATCCGTCTAGCTCTCGAACGGCAGGATATTCTGGCTAGGTGTCTCACATTTCATGAGACGTCTAGAAATGTGTTTTGTGTCGGAGGCAGGGGGAGGAGCATTGAATCAGAACTACAAAACATTTACCACAATCAAAATTCATATCTTCACAAAACCGAGTCAAAGGGAAGTTTTGACAAGGCCTAACTGCTACCATGATGCATTGTCCTGTGATCTGCCTGGGTAGACTGCCACTGTTAAGACTGGTTTAACAAATTTAAGCCTGTGTTCTGTGTTATATGCTGTCAAACCTGTCTTTGTTTATTTTGTTTGACGACACCACTAGATCACATTCATTCATTCATTCATTATCGGATATTGGATGTAAAATATTAAGAAATTCTTAACACAGTCTCAGAGGGAAAGCCCGCTACATGTTTCGATTGGTAGTAACGGATCATTTATATGCACCATCCCGCAAACAGCCTCAGTGTTCCTGATTTACCTAATACCAACTCTATACAACATAGCCCTAACCCATCTGGTCCGAATGCTCAATTATCATTCATTAGTATCAATGTATGTGGACTGAGAAGTAAACTAATGATACCGGAATTTGAAGATTATGACTCAAAGCATGATATCCTCTGTTTTATTGAAACAAAAACCAACAAAACAGATTGCATGTCCATATTTACACCAGGCTATGCATTTTATTTAAACAACAGAAAAGTACAAATATGTCCATCTGGTGGCATAGATATTGGTATAAGACAAGAATTAATAACTTATACAAAATTTAATGACACAAATATTTCCGAATATATATCTTGGTAAAAAATTCCTGCAATTCTCACAGGTCTTGAATAAACACTATCAGTTGGTGTGGTATATATCCCCCTATTGGATCCCCATACTATAAAGAAGACACGTGATATTATTGATCATGAAATTACCCAAGCTAAAAGGGGAGGTAATCCTATTTTACTTCTTGGAGATTTTAATGCAAGAACAAAACGCTTCCCTGGCTACGCTGTAATAGATATGGATTCAGAACAGTTAAATAACATGGAAACTGATATGATAAACTTTTTTAATAAAATTTACAAATTAGAGTCAAATGGTGTGCAAACTGATAGATCAAGTCAAGATACTGGAAAAGTCAATGGTGTTAAATTATTAAACATATGTAAAGCACACAACCTTTATATACTAAATAAATGACAGAGTAGGCAGTGATAAGTATGTAGGAACGGTAACTTGTAAAGATAGTAATGTGATTGACAACGTCATGGGCACCCATAATCTATTTCCATAAAATCGGCGGTAAGTTTTTCTTCTGTTTCTCAGGTTTAAGAATTTTATATAAAAAAAGATCCTATTAAATGGCCTAACAAAGAATTATCTTAACAAAGATATATTTGATTTTCCTCTAAATGTACTTCATTCAGACATCTATGTAACCACCATACACCACTTATTAATGATATTTTGTGAACATAATTGAATTATGGCAATAGTCCATAATTCAAAAACTAAAATTGCCAAGAGGGATGACACGGATTTCACTCTATTATCGTTCAATTAAAATGATGCGATAGCTAGATTTGGGTTTTACAAATTAATGTAATTTTCATTTATTATCCATTTTTAGAGAAATAAGGGCCTTAAATCTGTGACAGTATGCCTTTAAAATAATACTTTAAATAAAATCTATATATACTATAGATACTATATAAATAACGATAAAATCTTAAACAGAAAAATCGAAGAAGGTGAAATAAGAAATGCAATTGAACAACTGAAAAATGGCAAAGCAAATGGAATAGATAACATTGTAATTGAGTATATAGAGTATAATAAATCTTTTATCGATCTGATGATCCCGATCTACGTTAAACTACTTAACCCTCATCTTCATAAATCAAGACTAATATTCGTTCCTCGTATTCAGCCTTGATACATGTAGTCAAGATTACTGATATCCACTATTGGAAGAAAATTTGTAACACCGATTATGTCCCTTACACGATGACATCGCTGACCAATCACAGCATCGGTAACATGTGACAATCTTGAAAGCAATATCAAACATTAACCGCCGGACGCTCACGCTGCCATCTTTGTTTACAATAACAAGGGAATCTATAAGGATCGTTGCGATTCGTTGCAATCAGATCTCATCGCATCCAATGAAATTTCAGAATTTTGTGGCACGATTTCTTGACGAGATGTATCAAGGCTGAATACGAGGAACGAATATTAGCCTTGATTTATGAAGATGCTTAACCCTATGCTAGACCATAGTATTTTTTCTAATGAATGGTTAATAGGAATTATTAAACCGATTTTAAAAATAAAGGAAACCGACTAATACCTGAAAGCTACAGACCAATAACGTCGCTGTTCTAAATTATTTACCACAATTTTAAACATGAGACTAAATACATTTATTAACGAACATAGCATATTGAGCGAATCCCAAACAGCATTCCGAAAAGGCTACTCTACTACCGACCATCTAGTATTTAGTATTTACTGTTTAATAGAATTTTTTTTTAAATAGGAAAAGAAACTATACTGTGCTTTTATCGATTTTCAAAAGGCCTTTGGTATGATCCACAGACCCTGCTTGTGGGAAACATTATTAGACAATAATATAAATGGGAACATTTTCAAAATTATTCACCAAATGTATCAAGGTATTAAATCTTGCATTTGCACAAACACATATATACTCAGAACTATTCTCATGCAACATCGGCGTGCGACAAGGTGAAAATGTGTCACCTGTCCTATTTTCGTTATACTAAAATGACCTGGAAACGTATCTTCTTAGCCAAAACTGTATTGGAGTCTCTCCTGTTATCGATGATCTCGATATATTTCTGGAAGCTGGTATTTGCTTGCTTTCCCTGCTATATGCGGACGACACAGCCCTCCTAGCAACGAACCCACGTGATTTACAAGATACCCTTAACATGGTTCACAATTATTGTAATAAATGGAAGCTTAAAATCAATATCAACAAGACAAAAATATAATTTTTTAATGGCACAACCAATGATTACAAGAAAACATTTACCATCGGAAATAAGGTTCTCGAAAACGTTAAAGAATATAAATATTTAGGTTTAACTTTTAGTAAGTAAAACAAGTTCAACACAACAAGAATTTTTTTATATCCAAACAAGCTACAAAAGCAATGTAGTTCGTTTTATCTAAATCTAAAGATGCCAATCTATCAATAGAATGTAAGTTGTTTTTTTAAATGACACTATGGTATTACCTATTCTTCTGTATGGATGTGAATTATGGGGTTATCAAAACACTGCCAGTATTGAAAACATACACATAAATTTTCTGAGACGTCTGTTTCCTGTTAAAAAAGGTACATCCATATTTATGCTATACGGAGAACTATGACGTAACCCAATTAAATTAATTATTCAACAAAGAATAATAAATTTCTGGGCCACAATTGCATCAGGAAAACAGACAAAACTATCCTTTCTATTGCATGCATTTATTTTACATAACTCGTCCGTAAATGGACACAACTACACATGGATTCAACATAATAAATTATTATTTAACAACCTAGGTATGACTGATATATTGCTGTCTAAAAAAACAAAAACATCTTGAATATATCAAATTGCAAGTACATTGCATCATCGTCTAGAGGGAAAAAGGAAGGACTTCCCTTTGGCACTGTCACTAACCCTGACCCTAACTGATGAGTATTTATGTTCTTTATACGTGACAGTGCCAGAGGAAAGTCCTACCCAATATTGATAAATTCAGAACATCAAATCATTATCTCACAATTGAAATAGGACGATGGAATAATACACCAATAGAAAATAGGTTATGCACACTTTGTGATTCTAACGATATTGGTGATAAATATCATTATCTATTCACTTGTGCCTTCTTTACTACGTCTCGAAAAGCACTCCTAAAACAATATTATTATGTAAACCCCAGTACCCTAAAATTTAAAAAATTAATGACTAGTAATAAAATAACTGTCCTAAGAAAAGTCAACAAATTGATTAAAGACATTAATGATAAATTTAAAAGACTATAGCAATTTGTATCAATAAATACCACATCACTCGAGTTAAAAAAAAATGAATAATTGAATGTTTAACGACACCCCAGCACGAAAAATACATCGGCTATTGGGTATCAAACTATGGTAATGCAAACAAATAAAGTGATGATCAACATCAATATACAAATTCAAGATTTAAATGAAAACACAGTGTAAAGAACTGTGCAAAAATACAAATATCACAGACAGATACTGAATTTTACTTAAAACTTTAATTGTATCCCGAAGAAAACAAGGGGATTTGTGCTGTATTGGCCATTCTCAAAGAGAATGTTACACCCCTGCACCACGGTGAGGTTACAGCACGCGCAGGGGACACTCGAGTTAAAGATGATTTATTATTATTGCACAGATGTCCCTATTTTAATAAATCGAAATATACTAGTGCATGTATATCAATTATATAATGAACTTCAGTTATTCTACTATACCTAATATTATTGACTTAATGTATGTAATATTTATGTGTTTTTGTTCTGTCCATATATTGTATTTCTGTATACATGTATTTATATAATTTAACTATTCATATACTATATTATTTACTATTTAATCTTCTCCTGTAAACCCTGTCCTGTCTTGTCACATATTATATTATGGTTTTATGACCACCAAAGATCTTGAAGGACGATTGGGGCCAGAAGTGAAATTTGAAAGTTGACTTTTTTTTATAAGTAAATCGCAAATTCAAACAATAAAAATGACTAAAAGCAAAACAATAACAACTGTATGATCAACAGAATGAACAAGATTGACAGAAATAATGTTCCACAGTGATTAATCGACCTTCCTGGAAATTGTCAAAATCGAAAATGACACCCCACGCACGTGATGCACGTGCAAACTATGGAATGTGTTTCGTTGTGTTGATAAACGTTCTTTACTAGGATGTATGTGGTCAAAACGTATGTTCGATCTAATAATTGATATTAATATTAATATTTCAGGTTCCCATACTCTTGTTTTTTTGAAGAGTATATTATGCATTTGTTCATGTTACCCCATATGTCGTTGCCCAACGGCCTGGGTGTATTAAAGTTCTGTTCTGTTTCTGTTCTTGTGTCGTGTTTAAAAAACATTCGTGACGAATCCTCTCTTCTCTCTCTCTCTCTCTCTCTCTCTCTCTCTCTCTCTCTCTCTCTCTCTGTCTCTCTGTCTCTCGCTATCCCCCCCCCTCTCTCTCTCTCTCTCTCTCTCTCTCTCTCTCTCTCTCTCTCTCTCTCTCTCTCTCTCTCTCTCTCTCTCTCTCTCTCTCTCTCTCTCTCTCTCTCTCTCTCTCTCTCTCTCTTTCTCTTCATCTTTTATATTGGTGCAGTTGTACAATATAAAATGTGGTTTTTTTAAATTATGTAACTTTGGAAAATTTCTCTACAAGGCAGATAAATTAAGAACAACTTCGGCGGCCATGATTGTTTCTTGGTCTGATGTCGGGCAAGTCCAATTTCCAAATAGGGGTGCGATGCTTGTTACTCTCTTGATTACCATATTGAAATTATACTGTTATAGTTTAGTTATTTGTTATCAAAATAAACAATCTAATCTAATTTTGATAGTTTTGTTTGTAAGGGAAAATCTATCTGCTTGTAGGAATATTCAAACAAGTCAGTAAACTGTATAGCTACACTCGATTCTTTTTCGACAGTTCCGAGGATTTCCGATTGCCCAATATCAGTGTAGCCAATATACGTCATAATGACGTCATTTTGTAGACTTTAATTTCGATAGTCGTGTTAATGCTTTAAATAAATAATTAAACAAATCCACAAAATACCTAAACTATGTCAATGTTCAGACGCATAGTGATATATTGATGTAGTTTGCTGATATAGTGGCCGCAATTATTAAGTTATTGTGACATTTCATCTTTCCACTATAGTAAGGTACATGTCGACTGTTAACACGGCTCCGGTGTTAGGTCTCACTACACAGATGTGATCTGCCATTGGAACCCATGTTAAATTGCCCAACTTCAAATGAAGATTGCCAATAGAACGGGTTCTCGTTGGCACTAACAATATACACCATTGCGACGGATTGACTTGGCTAACTGATTCCATGCGTCCAGATCACTTAGGACGTGGTGATGATGAAATAATGGAATAAACATGCGTCTGGAATGCGTCTTTGAAAATAAACTGGGACGGTTTTATTATCACTTGTGGTGATGAACAGGCGTCCAGGTCTGCTTTCCGTACGTTCAGGGACACATGGACGCATCTTAACGTGACCCCTGTTATATATATATATTATTTTATTATTATAATTATTGTTTTTATTTGTTTAATGTATTTTCCGATTATATGTATGTTTATGTATTGTTTGTTTGTGTTTTGTTTCTTCTGTACATGTACATGTATTTGTAATAGTTATACAGATGAGCTGTATAGCTCAATGTTAATAAAGAATTCAATTATCATATAACTCTCTTAATTAGTTTTAAGTTGATATTTACCAAACAACACATTCAATACAGCGTGATCGCGGATTAATACACTTCAATGAAAGACGTTCGATCAGCTGATTAGGCGTCTCGCTACTCTCATAAGAAGTAGATTACGCCACGATATAGTTCTCCAATAACTACGAATTAATATATATCCGTTTATAGTTTGTAATTGGTTATTATTCATAACAATAAAATATTTAAATAAATAATTAAAACACAGAAATAATTAATAAAAACAACAACAACAAGTCAACAGGACAGTGCTTTGACCTGTATACTACGCGTCAATATGTGAACTGAAAACTATCCACTGTCACTGCTCAAGTCGAGGATTCTTCCGCTAGCTACGGCCCTGACATTAAAGAATTTATCAAAACGTTTCATTTCATACAGTGTCTTTTTAGCGGTGTTTGCATTTTGGTTAATGGAGATAACTTCATCGATCATGATATCTTTCACTGGAATACATCTACTTGTGTCGTCACGGTTAGATCTAATGCTTGACGTCGTCTGCAAGCGGTCCGATGTTAACGGCGTTTGACTGTTCGCTGCTAAGGATAACCGAGATTTATTAAAAACATGTTCGTAATCAGTTCAGTCAATAAGTATCTTGTATTCAGAATTGCCCATCCCAGTTTGAATCGTTCCATGACCCTTTTTGTCAATGATGACAGTTTCTTCGATTACATAAGGAAATTACGAAGTAGTTCCGGTCTGATGACGTACAGACCTTACACATTCTATAATATATATATATATATATATGACATAGTTTACTAAATTTAATTCTTAAGACTAAGGAAACAAGGAAGTGAATTTTTGTTTGTTGACTGGTGACTATTAATTAGGCGGAAAAGCATACGTAATGTCATTAATTTTGTTTAAAAACTGTATAAATATGAACATTTTCTGTACGTGTTGGGCATTTCGTCACACGTAAGACTTAGGTAAGAACCCGCTTCTTGTTCTATATTTATATGAATATTTAAGGTAATCTTATTCTTCTTATTATTAAAGGGCAATATTGTAAAATATTAATACCGACTTTTATTATAGAATCTTAGACAAGCCATTCCCTGTCCAGAAATATATAATTTTATAAGTTTTTCTGTTGATATTTAATAGCAAACTTCATTAATAGAAGTCGTTTGGTGGTGAAAGACACTATCAAATACAGCGTATGCTATGCAATGAAAACCAGGCCTATCAAGTATAGCTCGTCGCGTGTTGTGTTCAGAATCCGCAGTGATCCCTGGTAAAAGTTTAGTATACAAATTTGATCACATATATAGGAGTACACTTTTAAAAAGGCACACAAGTGAATCCATTCTCTCTTTTTTCGTCGGTGTTTTTTTTTTATAGTATAGTAAAAAATAATAATTGATATTTCTACAAAAAGGAATTTCAAAAAGGGCCATGTAACATATGTTTGCACCCCCCCCCCCCCCCCCCCCCCCCCCGCTCTCCGCTTGTTACCATCCTGTAATGGTGGATGTATTCATGCCACTGTGGGCCTCATGTTCATAAAACAAATCTCATTTTATATTTAATGTTATACAGATATATATTTACTTGGCCTTCAAGCCTTTTCCTATCCAGAACTATATAATTTTATTAGTTTTTTCTGTCGATATTTAATAGCAATCTGTACTTCTGTAAGTAAAAGTTTGTTTTGTTTAACGATATCACTAGTCGACATCAACCACCTGTACTCCGCGGTCATTTATTAATGCAAATGCACTCGTAATAAGCGGTCACCTGTTATCGACTAAAAGAGATTTTTTAACGATTGTAATTACGTATCAAATATATTTTTCTGCATAAAATATTAGTGACTGTATATTAAACATTTCTGATCGTTCTAATATTTGTACTAGGTTAAATTTTATTTTATTTCCTGACAAAAATCCAGTTCTGGCTTCTTACAAATATTAAGATTACCATAAACACATTGAATATACAGACACTGATATTCTAACCAAGAAAATATATTTAATATGTAAGTTTAATCGTAGAAATATTTTATTAGTCGGAAAAAGCTTACAATGCAGCAAACTCAGGAATGTCCCTTTAAATTAATATATTCCAGTTACACATTATGTCTGAAGGAGGCGACGTGTCGAAAGACAAGACAAGACAATAATTTATTCTCATAAACTGCACCGAGTGCAGTATGGAGAAAATATAAACAAAATAATTTACAAAGTTTTTTCTGTAGTGGTAATGAACATAATATTTAAGTAATATTAACCCGGAAGACTGACCCTCTCAATGGCTATTTGCAAATATTTATATAGTTTACACAAAAATGATTTTTTAGTTGTAGAAAATAACTGGTAAAATGTAATTGCACTTGCTCTGTTGGTATAGTAACTAGGTATATACTTATTTAGCTCAGTAGATAAAGACGTACATTTAAAAATATAGTGAAACTCATCACCAACATCAGTGTTGCACAAGTGACATATTCTGTTTTCTCTCTCAATATTAAACCATCTACCGGTTTCAATAGGAAGTCTGACATTACCAGTTCTAAACTGAGAGTTTCAACAAATAATTTTCTAATTTAAAATCAGGCTTGAACATTCTGTAGTTAATACCGATTAAGCCGATTTATAGTCATCCATTAATTAGCAGTACAGACGGTAAAAGAAAGAAAGAACAACATACCTTTTAAAGACGGTGTATATGTGGCACCCTGCAATCAGCGGCCACCTGTCTTCAGCGGCAACTTTTGTGTTCTCCCATGTGTGACCGCCTAAGACAGGTTTGACTGTAGAGTCCTGAAGAGCCAACAGGCTACCTTCTTCCATTAGTAGCAAGGAATCTTTTATATCCACCATCACACAGACAGGAAAGCACATACCACAGCCTTTGAAAGAAAGAAAGAAATGCTTTATTTAACGACGCACTCAACACGTTTTATTTACGGTTATATGGCGTCAGACATATGGTTAAGGACCATACAGATTTCGAGGGGAAACCCGCTGTCGCCACTTTATGAGCTACTCTTTCCGATTAGCAGCAAGGGATCATTTATTTGCGCTTCCCACAGGCCTTTGTTGAACCAGTTATGGATCAGTGGTCGGTGCAAGTGGTTTACACCTACCCACTGAGCCTTGCGGAGCACTCACTCAGGGTTTGGACTGGGATCCGAACCCAGTACCTACCAGCCTGTAGACCGATGGCCTAACCACGACGCCACCGAGGCCGGTTCCACAGCCTTTGATATACCGGTCTTGGTGCACTGGCTAGAACGAGAAATAGTCCAATGGGCCCAACGACAGGGATCGGCGCTTTACCACTGGGCTACTTCCCCACTTTAGGCCTACTAAAAACATTAAACTAACATAATGCAGTATTGGGCTAAATGTTCTAGGATGGATTTTTTAAATATAACAAAATGTATAAATCTATTTGACTCATATCTAGCAATGATTATTTGTAGCTAAATATATTACATTTTGTATTTAGGTACCAAAATAGTACACATCCCTCATTAAACACAAGTTAAATAATTATATTCATTGATTAAATACTGCGTTTTGTGGGTGTGTTGATGACGGGGGGGGGGGGGGGGGGGTCGAAATACGAGGAGGCATATATGTATCCCCAGCACTCCCCCCACCCCCCACGGATCCGCGCCTCTGATTATATTTCTGTTGTGTACTTAAATATGGAATTATGAACATTATTATTTTTTTTCTTCTGACATTCCAGGTTTCGAGACTCACTACCATAAAATGTCTGGGATGTTCATTCTCTGTTTGTGCGCATGTGCGGTTATGACGTCAGCGACCATGTATTCAAGTTACAATTATTATCCGCCACCTGGTAAGTATGACCAACTTGATGTAAATCTAAATCTAAATGGGAATCATTGTGTATATAAAAGATCTACTGCTGCATTAGGAAACATTTAGGTTTCCTCTGCAGACTACGTGTCAGAATTACCAAATGTTTGATATCCAATAGCCGATGATTACTTAATCAATGTGCTCTAGTGGTGTCGTTAAACAAAACAAACTTTAGATTATTAATCATAATTATATTCACCAGGCGCGGATTCATGAGGGGTCCCAAGAGATCTGGGCCCTCCTCCATTTTTGGTCAAACAATATATATTATAGAATACACAAAAATGCTAACTAATCCACAGCGCCGTAGCAAAAAACATTTACTGGTTAATAACCGTTATTGATATTGACGTTTTAAGTATGTAACCTCCCTGAAATAGCAGCAAAATGGTATTTCAGAGCCTATAGATTTCAAAATTTCCTGGGGAGGGGCGATGACCCACCCCTAATGTCTTCCATGCTCGTTCTTTCCAAAAATCCATCTGCACCCACCTTCACCTCTACCCACCCACCCACCCCCCCCCCCCCCCCCCCCCCCCCAAAAAAAATAAATAAATAAATAAATAAATAATAATAATAATAATAATAATAATAATAATCCTAGCTACAGCCCTGATCCCTTTCACCGGTCAAGGACCTTTAAATTCAAAAACATGTTTATGTTAAAAAACAACAACAGGTTTTGGGTCCGGTCTTTTTTTTTTAAATCCTGGATCCTCGACTATTCTCGACTGAAATTAGATATCGCTAGTGTACCGCACTAAACTATACACCAAAATACACCAAAATGCCAATATAATAAGTGGAATATCATAACCGTATGCTTAAAAATCGATCAGTTAGTCTAAACAAGTTATAACCGATGATCGATGATCTGAAGTTCGTATTATCATATACTAGTAACCATTTTCTTGTTCATTGTAGAATACTCAATATGGTCAGAAATCAAGGGAATCCCTATGACTGGCTATCAACGTAAGTACCAATCCGCTTGTGGAAACAATTGACCTCTCCGTATGACGAGTTAATCACGCCGTCGTCGAAATATCATTGGTCGAGAGTGGCTGTCAATCACGCCGTACGGAGGGGTCAATTAGATCGGGCAAAGACGGTAATCTGGGATGGATTTATTTCCTTGTCGGGGTGCCAGAGGGACTTTTAACATTAACTTGCCCACTTAATTTAGCATACTTTTATACGACCGGACAGTTTTAAATAAAGAATGAATAAGAAAGAATGAAAAACATTTATGTATATATTTTTGTGAACTTCGTGGTGCTCATTGTGGGATTATTCGCAAATATTGGGGGTTTTTGGGGGGTTTTTTTGTTGTTGTTTTTTTCACCAGCATTAGTCGTAGAAGACTTGCTGCATAATATTAATACATTTTGATAGGGACTAGGATATTAAATTAACCCTTGTGTCTAAGTACTACTTTGTATCTTTGAGTTGTGTGAAGAAGTGTGAGTTGGAGCTGGTAGGTCCAACAGATGGGTGGTAGTGAGCCAGGCACCCTTTTGGCTTAAGGATAGGTGTAGCGCCAACTCTCACCCTCTCTACACATACTCAATAGATATAATATTAACGAATATGTAAAACCAAATTAAACTTTTTTTTAAAAAGGAAAAGGGAAAGAGGAAAGT
Organism: Gigantopelta aegis; assembly: GCF_016097555.1. Lineage (NCBI taxonomy): Eukaryota > Metazoa > Mollusca > Gastropoda > Neomphalida > Peltospiridae > Gigantopelta > Gigantopelta aegis. The sequence goes on along the minus strand of NC_054712.1, from coordinate 57,512,865 downwards.
AGGTTGCACCTGTGCCGTTCCTCGCCCTTGAAATATACCTTCGAGTTGATTTTCAAATATATTTTAGTAATAGAATATATTTGGTAACTAATTTAATAGTTGGTTTGTCTTAGAGGAGAAGCTGGGATTTGCTTCAGACAACTTAATTAAAATGAAAGTGGACCTTCCCGGTTTCTCGCCTTGACATATACCTCCTATGGTCAAGGTGTTACCTTGGTATACCCATATATTATTATTATTAACTTGATAATGGCAATAATTAACCGTATACTGGATTACTTCCAGTTTACATCTTTTTTTATAACTTGTAGGAATTTGATTTTTGGAACTTAGACTCACTGGTGTGAGAATTGCGAACCCACATTAGAGCTACCCCTTGGTTCTATTCTAGGACTCTGCTTTTACTTCTGGTTCAAAATTATTTAATTTTAGGAGTCCTAATTAAAATATTTATTATTAGAGAACAGTCAAAATTGCGTCTAATTTTCCTCAATTTGTTTGGCTCGCCGCACATAAATTATTTATTTGGCATTTAAGTTAAATTTCCAGATTATGATTTTTTTTTTTTTTTTTTTTGTTAAACCTAAAATTGTTTTTATTGCAATTTGCAGAAGCCTTTTCCCCCTTCCCCTTCTTGTTTTGGGTACAATGCCTGGCCTAAGTCGGACATTGTGTCCACAACAAGCGTGCTTGAACATTCATTTGATATAAGCACGTTAATTTCCGACATTTGACGTGACAGTTTTTTGTGGGCATACATACATACATACAAAGACGATAGAGATATTCGGACCACCACAGCATCGTAAAGGTCTAAAATTAACGAGCTACTCTCGATTCACTAATATCAAAACCTATATTAGCTCGGCCATTTATCTTTCGACCGACCGTTCAAAATTGCGCCAAATTCCCTCGATCAAAATTGCGCACCCTTTTCTCTTTGGCATTTAACTGCTCCATTCAAATTCCATAGCACCACCACCACCACCTGCCAGCGCAGGCGGTCCCTCCTCTCCCCCCCCCCCCCCCCCCCCCCCCCCGCCCCACCTTTCCTGTCATGGACAGGCGTGCGCTACAACAGCTTGTTCTGAATGTGCACGTAAAACCCTAGGACATGACATGATATTCGGACAAAATGAGCTGGCATCAAACCATTTCACAATGCATTTCCATCATTCTAGCCACAATATTATGCTGGGGTCAGACTGTCAACTGTCATGACGATGTTGGCCAACTCCACGGTTGCGTTCTAATTTCTTCAACTCCCGACGGGTGCGCTCAGATTAACAGCTAATGGTTATACGACGAGAATCGAGTTGTGTGAGAACTCAGATTAACAAATAATGGTTATACGGCGAGAATCGAGTTGTGAGAGTACTCAGATTAACAACTAATGGTTATACGGCGAGAATCGAGTTGTGAGAGTACTCAGATTAACAACTAATGCGTTATACGGCGAAAATCAAGTTGTGTGAGAACTCAGATTAATAACTAATGGTTATATTACCAGAATCGAGCTGTGAAAGTACTCAGTTTAACAACTAATGGTTAAATACGACGAGAATCGAGTTGTGAGAGTACTCAGATTAACAGCTAATGGTTATACGACGAGAATCGAGTTCTGAGAGTACTCAGATTAACAACTAATGGTTATACGACGAGAATCGAGTTGTGAGACTACTCAGATTAACAACTAATGCGTTATACAGCGAGAATCGAGTTGTGAGAGTACTCAGATTAACAACTAATGGTTATAAGGCGAGAATCGAGTTGTGAGAGTACTCATATTAACAACTAATGATTATATGACGAAAATCGAGTTGTGTGAGTACTCAGATTAACAACTAATGGTTATATGACGAGAATCGAGTTGTGAGAGTACTCAGATTAAAAACTAAAGTCTATATGACAAGAATCGAGTTGTGAGAGTACTCAGATTAACAACTAATGGTTATACGGCGAGAATCGAGTTGTGAGAGTACTCAGATTAACAACTAATGCGTTATACGACGAGAATGGAGTTGTGAGAGTACTCAGATTAAAAACTAAAGGCTATATGACAAGAATCGAGTTGTGTGAGTACTCAGATTAACAACTAATGGTTATACGGCGAGAATCGAGTTGTGAGAGTACTCAGATTAACAACTAATGCGTTATATGGCGAAAATCGAGTTGTGCCAGTACTCAGATTAAAAACTAATGGTTATATGACAAGAATCGAGTTGTGAGAGTACTCAGATTAACAACTAATGGTTATATGACGAGAATCGAGTTGTGAGAGTACTCAGATTAACAACTAATGCGTTATACGGCGAGAATGGAGTTGTGAGAGTACTCAGATCAACAACTAATGGGTTATACGGAGAGTCGCGTTGTAAGAGCGCTCAGATTAACAACTGATGGGTTATACGACGAGAATCGAGTTGTAACAGCGCTCAGATTAGCATCTAATGCGTTATATGACAAGAATCGGGTTATAAGAGAGCTCAGATTAACAACTAATGGTTATATGATGAGAATCGGGTCGTAACAGTACTCAGATTAACAACTGGACAGTCGTAGAAGTCGTGATGTTATCGATGTAAAAATGCTTAGTGATTCGTTTGCAGCCCTATTTAGCTCGTTGGCAGTAAAGCTAATTAATAATGATTAAATTACATTTTAGTTTAATTTGATCAAAAAATCAGCCTTTGGGAGCCCGTAATCCTATGAAAGTTGTGAGACTTCAATTAATTAGGCCCCAGAATTGGTTATGTTCGTTATTTGAGGAAATGAGAATGTACTGTTTCTTTTTATTCTTAATGCATCTTGGGAATATACGGATATGGGAGGGGATGAGATACATGTTACGAAAGGAGTGTTGCAAAGCTATATAATTTGAGTAAATCAATTAAATTGTTGTAGGTGTTATAAGTTATTCTATTTTTAAAAGTTCACTTTGGATAGAGCTAGTTCTCACTGTGAGCTCTCGAAATGAAATTAAACTATAATCTATAGCAACATAATGTTGTTAATTACTTTGTTTCGTTCTTACTGCGATTTAAAGGGCCAGACTTTAGTTTTTAAACACTAAGTAATATTTTTCACCTAGACCCTAGTTTCAACCGGTAAAAATGAACACTAAGTTTGGTTCATTTACAAACCTGTAACACATTTGGATACAACAGAGTGAAACAAGGGTCTGTGACGTTGAAATACACTCCAAATATACTAAAACGCGACTCTATCACCATTAATTGTCAAACGCACGTGCGTTTTAAAAAATATGAAAAATGAATTTTTTGGTATTAGAAACACCAGGATGACCGGACACACTTCGGTTGTGCGGAAATGGATAATCTAAGCAATAAAATATAAGTAATATTTGATTTTAGTGATCATAAACGGCTCTAATATTGGAAAATGGGCTTTAATGGTTTTTAAACTAGGGTCTGTCCCTTTAACCAACAGCAATTTTCAACTTTTTTAGGTTACAGAAGATCTATCATAATGCCTCCGCCAAGCTACCACTATGGAACATATGGAAGTGGAGGCTTTGGTGGGATGGTGAAAGGCAGTGCAGGCATTGGTGGGATGACAGCAGGCAGTGGAGGCTTTGGTGGGATGGTGAAAGGCAGCGCAGGCATTGGTGGGATGGTGAAAGGCATCGCACCTATTGGTGGGATAATGCCAGCCAGTGGAGGCTTTGGTGGAATGGTGAAAGGCAGTGCAGGCATTGGTGGGATGACGACAGGCAGTGGCGGCTTCGGTGGGATGGTGAAAGGCAGTGGCGGCTTCGGTGGGATGGTGAAAGGCATTGCACCTTATGGGGGGATAATGGCAGGCAGTGGAGGCTTTGGTGGAATGGTGAAAGGCAGTGCAGGCATTGGTGGGATGGTGAAAGGCATTGCACCTATTGGTGGGATAATGGCAGGCAGTGGAGGTTTTGGTGGAATGGTGAAAGGCAGTGCAGGCATTGGTGGGATGACAGCAGGCAGTGGAGGCTTTGGTGGGATGGTGAAAGGCAGTGCAGGTATTGGTGGGATGGTGAAAGGCATTGCACCTTATGGGGGGATAATGGCAGGCAGTGGAGGCTTTGGTGGAATGGTGAAAGGCAGTGCAGGCATTGGTGGGATGACGACAGGCAGTGGAGGCTTTGGTGGGATGGTGAAAGGCAGTGCAGGCATTGGTGGGATGGTGAAAGGCATTGCACCTATTGGTGGGATAATGGCAGGCAGTGGAGGTTTTGGTGGAATGGTGAAAGGCAGTGCAGGCATTGGTGGGATGACAGCAGGCAGTGGAGGCTTTGGTGGGATGGTGAAAGGCAGTGCAGGCATTGGTGGGATGGTGAAAGGCATGGCACCTATTGGTGGGATAATGGCAGGCAGTGGAGGCTTTGGTGGAATGGTGAAAGGTAGTGCAGGCATTGGTGGGATGACAGCAGGCAGTGGAGGCTTTCGTGGGATGGTGAAAGGCAGTGCAGGCATTGGTGGGATGGTGAAAGGCATTGCACCTTATGGTGGAATAATGGCAGGCAGTGGAGGCTTTGGTGGGATGGTGAAAGGCAGTGCAGCCATTGGTGGGGTGTCAAACTGTGGCGGACCTAAAATATGCCCATAAAAGAGGATACACCCCCATGTGAAAGTTAAAACTCGGGTTTTGAACAATATTAATAAATTCGAAGAATGCACAATTTCATAGCAAACTTCTTTTTTAATGTAATAAACTAATTTTCTGTTATGTTTACTGATTTTTTTTTTCTGTTAATGTATCTAATAAAACTTTCTTTTTGAAAACCTTTTCCCTGTTTTTAAATCATAAACTTCCAGTCTTAACCCATTACCTGCTGTTCTGTGTACTTGCTTACGTTGGGGTCGTGGGTGTGGGTCCAGGATTATTTTTACAAGGGGAGGTATCTGTTTAAATGGAAGTCACGTTGTATAATAGCGGTGAATGCATATGAGAAAAAAAATCGTCGTGAGCAGGATAATCGATAGTCCCTCGACAGCCACACACCCCACCCTGCCCCCGGGTTCCGACCTGGGTCAGTAGAGGAATCCGAACTCTGCGCATGTGAACAATGAATCGGATGTGTAAAGAAATATACTAGCATGGCTAGGGGGCGGGACGTAGCCAAGTGGTAAAGTGCTTGCTTGATGCGCGATCGGTTTGGGATCGATCCCCGTCAGTGGGCCCATTGAGCTATTTTCTTATTCTAGCCAGTGCACCACGACTGGTACATCAAAGGCTGTGGTATGTGCTATTCTATCTGTGGGATGGTGCATATAAAAGATCCCTTGATACTAATTGGAAAATGTTGCGGGTTTCCTCTCTGAGAACCATAGTTTGACACCCAATAGCCGATGTATTTTTCGTGCTGGGGTGTCGTTAAACATTCATTCATTCATTCATTCATTATTCCTTTCTGAGACTATGTAAAAATTACCAAATGTTTGACATCCAAAAGCCGAGGATTAATAAATCAATGTCCTCTAGTGGTGTCGTTTAAAAAATATAAACGTCTTCTATCATGGCCTCTAACTACCCCGAGCACTCTCCCGTTCGATAGCAAGACGGATATTTGGACGGTTATGGTAGCTCTCTCATAACCGATCATAACCGTTCAAATGTCCGTCTAGCTCTGGCTAGGCGTCTAACATTTTATGGGACGTCAAGAAATGTGCTTTGTCTTGGATAGAAGGGGGCGAGGGGGGGGGGGGGGGGCGGGGGGGGGGAGCTACGAATCAGAACTACAAACCACTTACCATAATCAAAATTCATATCTTCACAAAACCGAGTCAAAGGAAAGTTTTGACAAAGTCCTAACTGCTACCATGATGCATTGTCCTATGATTTGCCTGGGCGGACTGCCGCTTCACACAGCAATACATCCTTCCTAATATGGCAGCGTGAGGACTGCCACTGTTAAGACTGGTTTAACACATTTAAGCCTGTTTTCTGTGTTATATGCTGTCAAACTTGTGTTTGTTTATTTTTTTTAACGATACTACTAGAGCACATTCATTAATTAATGATCGCATAATGGATGTAAAATATTTGGAAATTCTTAAAGGGACATTCGTGAGTTTGATGCACTTTTTAAGATGTTATCGACTAACAAAGACTTTTTAAGATTGTAATTACATATCGAATATATTTTTCTGCATAAAGTATTATTGGCTGTATATTAAACGTGTTTCTGATCGTACTAATATTTGTACTAGGTTAAATTTCATTTTATTTCAAAAAGTATAATTTTTTTGTACGTACGAAATTATTTGAAGACAAAATCCAGTTTGGGCTTCTTACAAATATTAAGACGACCAGAAACACATTGAATATACAGACACTGATATTCCAAACCGGAAAATATATTTAATATGTAAGTTCAATAGTATAAATATTTTATTAGAAACATCTTACAATGCAGCAAACTCGGGAATGTCCCTTTAACACAAAGTCTCAGAGGGATACCCGCTACATTTTTCCATTGGTAGCAAGGGATCATTTATATGCACCATCCCGCAAACAGGACAGCACATACCACGGCCTTTGATATACCAGTCGTGGAGCACTGGCTGGAATGAGAAATAGCCCAATGGGTCGATCGAAGGGGATCGATCCTAGACCGACCGCGCATCAGGCGATATCTTTACCACTGGGCTACCTGCCGCACCTGTGTATAATAAAACAAGTTGTGTACTCAATGGAGTACATTGGGTTTATGTAGTAACGCCCCAGCTCTGTCTCTGTCTCTGTGTATAATGAAACATGTTGTGTACTCAATGGAGTACATTGGGTTTATGTAGTAACGCCCCAGCTCTGTCTCTGTCTCTGTGTATAATGAAACATGTTGTGTACTCAATGGAGTACATTGGGTTTATGTAGTAACGCCCCAGCTCCGTCTCTGTCTCTGTGTATAATGAAACAAGTTGTGTACTCAATGGAGTACAATGGGTTTATGTAGTAATGCCCCAGCTCTGTCTCTGTCTCTGTGTATAATGAAACAAGTTGTGTACTCAATGGAGTACATTGGGTTTATGTAGTAACGCCCCAGCTCTGTCTCTGTCTCTGTGTATAATGAAACAAGTTGTGTACTCAATGGAGTACATTGGGTTTATGTAGTAACGCCCCAGCTCTGTCTCTGTCTCTGTGTATAATGAAACAAGTTGTGTACTCGATGGAGTTCAATGGGTTTATGTAGTTACGCCCAAGCTCCGTCTCTGTCTCTGTGTATAATGAAACAAGTTGTGTACTCAATGGAGTACATTGGGTTTATGTAGTAACGCCCCAGCTCTGTCTCTGTCTCTGTGTATAATGAAACAAGTTGTGTACTCAATGGAGTACATTGGGTTTATGTAGTAACATCCAAGCTCTATCTCTGTCTCTGTGTACAATGAAACAAGTTGTGTACTCAGTGGAGTACATTGGGTTTATGTAGTAACGCCCCACCTCTGTCTCTGTGTATAATGAAACAAGTTGTCTACTCAGTGGAGTATATTGGGTTTATGTAGTAACGCCCCAGCTCTGTCTCTGTATAATGAAACAAGTTGTGTACTCAATGGAGTACATTGGGTTTATGTAGTAACGCCCCAACTCTGTCTCTGTCTCTGTGTATAATGAAACAAGTTGTGTACTCAATGGAGTACATTGGGTTTATGTAGTAACGCCCCAGCTCTGTCTCTGTATAATGAAATAAGTTGTGTACTCAATGAGGTACATTGGGTTTATGTAGTAACGCCCCAGCTCTGTCTCTGTCTCTGTGTATAATGAAACAAGTTGTGTACTCAATTGAGTACATTGGGTTTATGTAGTAACGCCCCAGCTCTGTCTCTGTCTCTGTGTATAATGAAACAAGTTGTGTACTCAATGGAGTACATTGGGTTTATGTAGTAACGCCCCAGCTCTGTCTCTGTCTCTGTGTATAATGAAACAAGTTGTGTACTCAATGAGGTACAATGGGTTTATGAGTGCGCATGTCTGAATGAAAATGGTGGACAGAAATTTGAGAGCTCCCGATAAATTTACAAAAATGACGTAAAGTTATACTTCAGAAGAATGATAACTACAGGAAAACAGAATACTGAAGATCACTGGAAGGGAAAAAGAAAAAAAAAAGGAAAAAAGAAGTATGAAAGTCTGAAAGTCAAATGTCGAGTGAATATACATGTGATTTCCACTCATACCTCCACGCGGAACATTTCCAAATATAACTATTTTATGAAGTATATATACTATCGTTAATGATGCTGTATCCATCGTGTCCATAATTCACGCAAATGTCTAATATCATTTCTATATTTGAAATTAATATTATTCGAGCTCAGTCAAGCAAAGTTATGGTGCACGGCGAGTTGTGAGAACTACTCATTAGATTCATTAAGCAATAAACAATGGCGACAGGTGAAGGTGATTTATCTACTGTGCTCCATGATACTTGAGGCGTGATGTATGGTGATAGTTCGAACCCGGAGCCCTCCATAGAGTACTTGGTTCATTTAGTGACACAAATGAGCAGCAGACTTGTACATATAGAGACATATGCTAAAAAGATTGAAGACGTTCAATCGTCTATCTTGTCACTATCAAACAAGGTACTTTCACTAGAGGCCGATGTTAAAAGTTTTCACGTGAACAACAAAAACATGGAGACAAATATGCAAGGGTTGAGTAATCTGTACGATGGTGGTAAAACGATGAGTGATAAAAATAAAGCTGAAATAGATCAGATAAAGCGCACTCTTAAGAACACCGGCAGTAGTAATGAAGATTACAAAAAGGAAATGGATGCACTGAAAAGAGAAAATGATGAAATGAAAGATTTGCTAACTGACCTGCAATGCCGCTCAGTGAAATATAATTTGATATTTACTGGCCTTGCTGAGAGTCCTAATGAAATTACCGAGTACAAGATAAGAGAATTCCTGGAACATGAACTTGGATTGGACGTGGATTTTCAGTTTGGGAATGTTCATCGGTTCGGAAGGAAACGTGTTGGGGCATATCGACCAATCGTGGCCAGATTTTTATTCCAACGTGACATAACTTTAATCAAAGATCATGCATACCAGTTAAAGGGAAAGCCGTACGGTATCAGTGAACAGTTTCCGTACGTGATCGAAGAACGCCGGAAAAAACTCTATCCTGTGGCTAAGAGACTAAGACAAGCTGGGCACAAGACAAAACTGGTCCGGGACAAATTGTTTGTTAATGGGAGACCCTATGATGAAAAAATACACGCCGATCAGCGTACGTATCGTGATGTGGTACAGAACACACAGAGTCAACTACAACCCAGTCAGACCCAAGCGCGTGATACGAGACCGCCAACGAAACGTTCGCGTGTTTCCTCATCACCAACAGTTACTGTCGACACGCACAACCATCCGATACCACGTGCGGTAGATGAACCCATAGAAGTGACTGCATAGGACAAGTCGGAGAATGTGAATGACCTATTACACTGCATAGCTTGGAACGTGCACGGGGGCTTCCGTGAAAAACTATGTGACGATAATTTCAAAAATCATATTTTACTATACGACTTAGTTATTCTATCAGAATGTTGGTTGGAAAACGATTACGAGTTAGCAATTGATGGTTACGAATGTTTTGTGTTTGCTATGAAACGCCGAAAGTGTTTTCAAGGCGGTGGATTGATCGTAATGATCAAAAACAAGTTTAAGCCATTTATAACGGTTGTAGAAAATAGCTATGATAGTATTATTTGGTTGAAAATTGATAAGCTTCTCAGTAAACGCAATAATGATGCATTTATCGCCTGTCTTTACCTACCCCCACAAAATTCGTCATACTATAAATTATACGAAATCGATATTTACCAGGAATTACATAACAGTGTCGAATTGTATTCGGGCTTGGGTGATGTATTTTTAATTGGCGATTTTAACAGTAGAACAGCAGAAAATGCTGACTATATAAAATTTGATAATTTGGATAATACTGTCCTTGGCCATATAGAAAATGTATGTTCGTACACAGACGATCTGATTGAGGACAACCGTTCTAACCCAGATAAAGGAATCAACGGATTTGGGCGGCAGTTACTTAATTTTTGTAAAGCATCAGGCTTCCGTATTGTTAACGGACGATGTAATAATGGCTTCTCCAGTGATTTTACCTTCAATGGTTCGCAAGGTGTAAGTGTTGTGGACTATTTAATTACAAAGCCAAGTTTATTTAAATGTATTGAATCGTTTAATGTGGGATGTTTTAATCAATATTCAGATCACGCCCGTTTGCTCGTATCGCTACAGCTAGTCGGCCTCCGATTGGCTGATGGGAGGGAGGAAGAACCAGGTGAAATAGGTCACAGATACGATAGGTGTCGGTGGTCAGCTGACTACAAACCTCTGTGTTCAGAGGCTTTACGTGTTAACATCGATTTATTGAATGCTTGTTTACCTATAGATATAGAAAATTCACAACAGGGTGTGGATAACATTATTGATAGTTTTACTCATACTCTAAAAGATATAACAGAGCAATTCGTTGTTGTGAAACACAAAAGTAGAGGGAAATCTTTAGTCGGTAACAATAATAGTGGCCAATACGAACAAAATGTATTCTCGCATACTAAAATCGACAAACCATGGTTCACTCATGATTGCAGGGTGTTGTATAACCGATATATGGATTCCTTGCGTGCATTCAACAAGCATAAGTGTGATAAAAATCATAAATCACTGCATGAATGTAAACATGAGTATAAGAAAATGGAATTAAAACTGAAAAGACAATACAAGTTACTAGAGGAAAACCAACTAGATTACTTACGTAAATATAACCCTAGACAATTCTATAAATATTTTTCAAAAAGTAAACAGAATCGAGCTGATATAACACTAACTGAATTTTTCAATTATTTTAAGGACAGTAGGAACTATTGATATTAATTTAGATACGACTTGTGGTTATGAAACCAATGAAAATAGTGATACTGTGTTTGATGAATTAGACAAGCCAATTAATGAAAGCGAGGTCTTAGCAGTAATTAGAGAATTAAAACGCAACAAAAGCCACGGGCTAGATGGTATTATGAATGAGTTCATTATCGAATTTGAAAATATATTATTGCCAGTGATTTGTAAGTTATTTAATGTAATACTGAACACTGGATTTTACCCGACTGTATGGTCAATTGCTGTCAATTACAGAGGTATAAGTTTGGTAAGCTGTTTAGCTAAGTTGTTTACCGGTGTGCTTAACAAGAGGTTATATCAGTGGTCAGAAGAATACAACATTATAACAGATGCGCAGTTTGGTTTTCGAAAAGGAGTTAGCACTGTTGATGCTATATTTTCGCTATATTCTATAATAATGAAATCTCTGGAACATAATGGTAAATTATATTGCTGTTTTTGTGGATTATAAGAAAGCGTTTGACTCTGTGAATCGATATAATCTGTGGACCAAACTATTTAAGTACGGAATTAATGGCAAACTGTTAAAAGTATTAAAATCTATGTATAACTGTGTTAGATCCTGCATAAATGTAAATGGTTTTAGATCTGATTTCTTTAAAAATACCATTGGCCTAATGCAAGGTGAAGTTTTATCACCGATACTTTTTTCACTCTTCCTAAATGACCTAGAAAATTAATTTATTGTTAAGGGTTGCCCTGATACTATGTTTAGAGATCTCAGTGTTTTTCTGTTACTCTTTGCAGATGATATGGTTATTTTCTCTGAAAGTATATATGGATTACAGCATATGCTTGACACATTGTTCCTTTATAATAACAAATGGGGTTTAACTGTAAATAAAACAAAAACCAAAATTATGATTTTCAGAAAACGTGGTAAATTACTAGATGATGAAAAATGGTCCTATGATGGTGACTCGGTCGAAGTAGTAGACCAATTTAACTATCTTGGTATTGTCCTACATTTTACCTGCAAATTTTCACATGCTATAAAATGTATATCTGAACAAGGAAGAAAAGCATGTTTTTCAATGAAGAAAAGTTCCAAGCCCTTGTTTTTAAACCAAAGTTCATTGTTGGCGTTATTTGATACGTATGTAGCTAGCGTACTGTTCTATGGTTGTGAAATTTGGGGTTTTCAAAAAGCACATTTAATTGAAAAAAATAACCTTGATTTTTGTAAAAATGTTCTAAAAGTTAAAGGATGTACAAGCAATATTATGATTTATTTTGAATTAGGTAGATATCCATTGGTGCATGAACGTACCTATCGTATGATGAAATATTGGTTCAAACTGATCAAAACTGATAATTGTATAATGAGTACAATATATAGTGAGATGAAATCTAGCTGCGTCTATAAAATTAACTGGGTATTTTTTATTAAGAAAACATTTCAAGAGTTGGGGCTTGGTTATATTTGGGACAATCAGGATCATCTGGTAGAAAGTACGATGTATTATTTATCACTAATTAAACAAAGGATTTTTGACCAAGCATTGCAGAATCTTTACCATCAGCTAAATACATCTGTGAAATGCGGCAATTTGTATAGATACTTGGTCGAAGACTTAAAAACTCAACAATACTTGGTCAAACCTATACCTGATATTTATAAAACATGTATTACAAAATTAAGGCTATCTTCACATATTTTGGCAATAGAAACTGGTAGATATAAGAAAATACGTCGTCCAAATAGAGTATGCATTTATTGTAATAGCGGAGATGTAGAAGATGAATATCATTTTGTATTAATATGTACATTGTACAGAGATTTAAGAGAAAATTATATAAAGAAATACTACTGGAATAGGCCATCTATGCTAAAGTTTATACAGTTGCTGACCAGTAAAAACTAAAATATATTGTGTAAATTGGGAAAAAATATATTTAAAGCATTTAAAATTCGAACTTCCTTAGTCTAAATATACTGGAATTATCAAGATATATAATATGTTGCATTTGAATGTCAATTTGTATATAATACTCTACCTATAAAACTATAATTTACATTCTCCTTATTGAGAATATATATGTACATGTGTGTGTGTGTGTGTGTGTGTGTGTGTGTGTGTGTGTGTGTGTGTGTGTGTGTGTGTGTGTGTGTGTGTGTGTTCTATTTATTATCCTAATTGTATGTACATGTGATATTGTATGTTTACTAGTATTGTTGTTTGTTCATACCAATAAGCCGTTATGCTTACGGTGAATAAATAAAGAATTGAATGTAGTAACGTCCCAGCTCTGTCTCTGTCTCTGTGTATATTGAAATAAGTTGTGTACTCAATGGAGTACAATGGGTTTATGTAGTAACGTCCCAGCTCTGTCTCTGTGTATAATGAAATAAGTTGTGTACTCAATGGAGTACAATGGGTTTATGTAGTAACGCCCCAGCTCTGTCTCTGTCTCTGTGTATAATGAAATAAGTTGTGTACTCAATGAGGTACATTGGGTTTATGTAGTAACGTCCCAGCTCTGTCTCTGTCTCTGTGTATAATGAAATAAGTTGTGTATTCATTGGAGTACAATGGGTTTATGAAGTAACGCCCCAGCTCTGTCTCTGTCTCTGACATTAGAAAACGTAATCATCAAAAGAGCGGAAATTAATACTAAGTTTTGTTTTTAAAAAGTCCTATCAGCTAAAAATAGAATGTCATACGTTTTAAACATATTTTCATTTTCGTTTCATGTAAGCCGACCGACTCGTAAATATTGTTGTTTGTTTGGTGTTGTTTGGTGTTGTTTGGTACGTAGCTCAGTTGTAAAACGGTCAGTCTAGAATCGATCCCCGCCGGTGGGCCCACCGGGCTATTTCTCGTTCCAGCCATTGTACTACGACTGGTATATCAAAGATCGGATATGTTCTATCGTATCTGTGGGATGGTGCACATAAAATCTGTTCCGGGACAAGCCCCTGGCTATCCAGAGACAGGCCCCGGGACGGACATGCTCGAAACTCTAGTGGTATATGAGCATGTAAACATTATTCGCACTCGCACATAAAAGATCCTTTGCTACTAATGGAAAACATGTAGTGAGTTTCCTCTCTAACACGTTGGGGTGGGATGTCGCCTGGTGGTAAAGCGTTCGCTTGATGCGCAGTGGGTCTAGCGTTCCACAACTGGTCTAATAAAAGCCGTGGTATGTACTATCCTGTATGTGGTATGGTGCATATAAAATGTCCCTTGCTGCTAATCGAAAAGAGTAGCCCACGAAGTGGCGACAGCGGGTTTCCTTTCTCAATATCTGTGTGGTCCTTAACCATATGTCTGACGCCATATAACCGTAAATAAAATGTGTTGAGTGCGTCGTTAAATAAAACATTTTCTTCCTCTAAGACGTAGCCTACTGGTAAAGCGCTCGCTTGATGTGCGGTCTGTCTGGGATCGATCCCCGTTGGTGGGTCCACTGGGCTATTTCTCGTTCTAGTCAGTGCACCATGACTGGTATATCAAAGGCTGTGGTATGTGCTATCCTGTCTGTAAAACGGTGCATATAAAAGATCTCTTGCTACTAATGGAACAATGTAGCGGGTTTCCTCTAAGATTACACGTCAAAATTATCAAATGTTTGACTTCCAGTAGCCGATGATTAATAAATCAATGTGCTCTTGTGGTGTCGTTAAATAAAACAAAACTTTAACTTTAATTTTCTTAGCCATAGTTTCTGTGGGGTTTTTCAGTATAATATTTAAAAGCTAAAATAATAAAACAGAATACACCGACCAACCATCAAGTAATATGTTGTGATGCGTTACAGAATTTAAAATATATTTAAATTTAATTCTTAAGACTAAGGAAAAAAGGAAGTGAATTTTAGTTTTTTGACTGATGAATATTAATTAGGCGGAAAAGCATACGTAATGCTATTAATTTTGTTTAAATAAATATAAACATTTTCTGCACTTGGGTATTTCGTCACACATAAGACATAAGACTTAGGTAAGAACCCGTTTCTTGTTCTATATTTATATGAATATTTAAAGTAATCTTATTCTTCGTATTATTAAAGAGCAATTCCCATTTATTAATTTCAGTATTATAAAATATTAATACCGACTTTTATGGAACACTTTTTGATAGAAACTTATAGTGTAGCAGCCAAGGCTAAAAAAAGCCTTTATTTAAAGGAATGCTCACGCAAGGGTTTTGGACTAGTATGCATATTCAACAATATATAATGCTCATTATTGCTTAATATCAACAAGTATGATCTTATATTTAATTAATAAAACGGTTAAATGTGACAGCTATTATATATAACGGGCGTAGCCATTTTGTACAACCGCTGTCAGCGTACTCTGACGGTATGCCACATTTTGGTGGAGTGTCATTATCTTAAGGAAACTATATTTGGTCAAAGTTTTCGCCAGTTTTTATTTCGGGACTTTAAAATGTCTTATAATGCTAATACGGAAACCTGACAATAGAACAACCATAAAAATGAGCGTAAAAGAAATAACAGACAATACTTATAATTAAATTTGAATCATACAGGCTAATAATAACACTAAAACGTCATACTTTATTTTGAATTATTTTTTATCTATAAACAATAACGCTCAATAAGACAATTTGCCCATTATGACGTCATCAGATATGACGTTCCCTGACGACGTAATGTTTACGTTCATTGAAAAATGAACAAACTCCCGTTGCTACGTTTGGACCAATGGGATGACGATACTTTGTAATGCACGTAACAGAATTTTTTAATTATTACAAATTGAAATATATTTAGTTAGATAGTTTATTATATTATTAAGTCATTTATGTTGTTTTACAAGTCAGGTTGATGAAAGCGAAGCGCCTTGTCGTAAATGGCTGGTATGTTTACACTGTGCATACAGGAGTTGGTCGGAGCTGACGTCACTTCGCCCCAAGCTAGAATTCCGGAAGCAACGAAAAGAAAAGAAAATGGCTGCCCCCAGTTAGCAGGAATAATCACAGTTTTTATTAACTCTAAAATTACGCGTTTTCATTTCTTAAAGTGTCAGTATGTGTTGGTGGTTCGGGTATGGATCTTTCTAACAAATAAGACTCATGTTTGAGTTTACTATCCCTTTAAGACGATACCGCAACCGGAGGTATAACCGTCTGGGTGTCTAGTTTTTGGAAATGGAGGTTGTAGTTGTTGAAATGCTACACAACATATTGAATTAACCTCTTATGTGCTGTAACATGAAAAACAAAATTAGTTTTCAAATATTTGCAAAATTTAGGCAGTGACTTGTAGAATTGATAAATATTTCAGGGTATTTTTTTGAAATGGATATGTTGCAAGATATTTTAGGAGTTTGATGCTTCTAATAAGGGTTAACACCGCCCCCGAAACAGCCCACAAATGTGACAATTTTGGAAAACAATTCTTTAAAATAAGTCACATTTTCTCTCACTGTAACTGCATTATATGTTATAGCGGTATGAAGCTTGATGTTATTCATCAGTCAGTATTCCCTTTGATTAAAACAAATCAGTTAATCCCAGATGTAAACCCTTATTGTTCTGTAACAGCAGAAAATTGTAGTTTTCTAAAACATTGCCTATTTAATGCATAAATAGTGTTAACTTATATTTTTTTAATGAAAATATCGGAATATTTATTTATATACGATAATATGTTCCAAGATATTTATGGGGGTTTGGTGCTGACTTAACCCCCAAATACCCCCAAATTCGACTGTTTTTCTCAAAAATAAGTCATTGTTATTCTCTTTACATGTTTTATATAAAAAAAAAAATCATTCAATTTATTAAAAATATAATTTTAACCAAGATATAAAGGGCACAGCGTGATGAATTAACCATTTGTGTGCTGTAACATGAAAACGTGTGTCCTACCCCCCTCCCCCCCCCAAAAAAAAAAAACCCACACAAAAAACAAAAAACGAAAAAGCCTACTTAATGAAATAAAACATAAACTTATAGTTTTTATGAATATATTAGAATATTTATTTATATTTAGAATTTTTAAACTTATTTAGGGGTCATGGTGATGACTTTATACACAAAATACACCCATAATTTGGCAGTTTTTAAAATTTTTGTTGAAAACAAGTTAATTGTTTCGCACTCTATTTGCACTAAATACCATGATATAGTATTATTGAATGTGATGTATTTCGTCAGTCAGGATTTCATCTGATAAAAACAAAAAAACAAGTAAACCAATATAAGAACCCTTTCTATGCTGTAATGCATGAAAATTATACTTTCCCCAAACTTCATTCCTACTCGAGCTGGCGATGAAGACGGACGCTGTTCAATCCTCTCTCGTGTTATCCCCCCCCCCCCCCCCCACACACACCCACACCCACACACTCACCTGGGGAGATTAATTGCTTCGTATGGGACGCTGATAGAGTACCGCGTCGCGTACATCGGGTCACGGGCAACCGTGACTTTGGTGTACGGCGACCCTGCTCCACAGAGAGGGAGAGGACCGAGGAAGAGGAAACGTGCGCCAGGGGCGGCATGGGGGGGGGGGGGTGAGCAAAACTGGCGACTCAACCGCCAGCGGCGGTCCCTTCTGCGTCGTCGCCCCCAGCCCGACCGGACAAGCCAGCCAAGCCAGCTCAGGAAACCCAGCCAGCGAAGTCTGACGAGTCGACGCCAGGAGAGGAGCTGAACATTGCCATGTGCGAGACTGGAATGTATCGCTCTTTTCCAGAATTCACAATATGAATTTTTCGCAATCGGTCTTCTACAAAAATAGTGCCAGGACATCTGCGTCATCAAAACGGATGCTAATCCTAGAATGGTCACGAGAGAGACTCGTAGCATGAAGATTACCCTAGTATCAGCTTCTTCCTGGGTGTTCCGAAGAACATCAATGGAAGATTCGCCTGGTTCATTTATCACGTTGACAACATTGCCAAATTCACATCTTCCAGCTATTACAATAGATTTCACCATGCTGTGCACTTTATATCTTGGTTTAACTGAATTTGTTAATCATAGGGAACACTGACTGATGAATTACAACAAGTTTGATACTGTTATAACACAGCATGCAGTTACAGTGAGAGAAAATGTGACTTATTTTAAAGAAAAATGTCTAAAATTGTCACATTTGGGGGCTGTTTTGGGGGGCTAAACCTTATTACAAGCATCAAATTCCTATAAATATGTTGCAACACATCCATTTCAAAGGAATACTCTGAAATATTAATCATGTCTACAAGTCATCAGTACTCACTGCATCAAATAAAGAAATATTTGAAAACTTCTTTTTTCATACATTACAGCACATAAGGGGTTAATTCAATATGTTGTGCAGCATTTCAACAACTACAACCTCCATTTCCAAAACCTACACATCCAGAAGGTTCAAATGAGACCTATTTCAGCTCGTTGTACCTCCGGTTGGGGTAAATCTAATGTTTGGGGTCTCGGCCGCTACACTATTAGACGTTATCTTCATTAATAAAGGGTCATGATTTAGCTCAGTCGGTTGAGTGCTCGCTTGAAGTGCGTGCGTTGCAGGATCGAACCACCTCGGTGGATCCATTCAGCTGGTTGGATTTTTTTCTCGTTCCAACCTGTGTACCACAATTGGACAAAGGCCGTGCTATGTGTTTTCCTGTGTGTGGGAAAGTGTATAGAAAAGATCGCTTGCTGCATTAGAAAAAATGTAGCGGGTTTCCTTTGATGACTCATCTTCATAAATCAAGGCTAATATTCGTTCCTCGTATTCAGCCTTGATACATGTCGTCAAGAAATCATGCCACAAAATGCTTAAATTTCATTGGATGCGATGAGATCTGATTGCAACGAATCGCAACGCTCCTTATAGATTCCCTTGTTATTGTAAACACGTGTCGTGTTTGTCACGATATGTTAAAAAAAAGGTTTCGGCGGTTAATTTTTGATATTGCTTTCAAGATTGTCACATGTTACCGATGCAGTGATTGGTCAGCGATGTCATCGTGTAAGGGACATAATCGGTGTTACAAATTTTCTTCCAATAGAGGGCGCTAGTAGTGGATATCAGTAATCTTGACTACATGTATCAAGGCTGAATACGAGGAACGAATATTAGCCTTGATTTATGAAGATGCTGATGACTACGAGTCAGAAATACCAAATGTTTTGACTTCCAATAACCGATGATTAATTAATCAATGTGCTCCAGTGGTGTCGTTAAACAAAACAAACAAATCATTAATAAAAGTCATTTGGTTTTGAAAGGCGTTTTCAAATTTAGCGAATGCTATGCAATAAAAAAATTAGGCCTATAAATTATAGATCGTCGCGTTTACTTCGCCTACAATATAGCCGCGATATTGTCTTCAGAATCAGCAGTGACCCCTGGTGAAAGTTTACTATACAAATTTGATCACACATAGGAGTGCAGTTTTTAAGTGGACACATTTTTTGGCAATCTTTAGGTATTTTCTTGTCACTAGTATAATACAAATGTTCGTAAATCATATTTCTATAAAAAGGAATTTCAAAAAGGGCCATGTAAGATATGTTTGCTTCCCCCCTCCCCCCCCCCCCCCCCCCCACCTTTCTCTGCTTGTCACCATCCTGCAATGCCGTATGTAGTCATGCCACCGTGGGCCTCATGTTCTTAAAAGAAGTCTCATTTTATATTTAATGTTATACAGACATATATTTACTTGGCCTTCAAGCCTTTTCCTGTCCAGAACTATATAATTTTATGAGTTTTTCCTGTCGAAATTTAATAGCAATCTGTACTTCTTTAAGTAAAAGTTTGGTTTGTTTAACGACATCACTAGTTGCCATCAACCATTTGGTAATTTTGAAATACAGGCAAACCTGTCATAGCGGCCACATGTATTCAGCGGTCATTTAATGTAAATGCACTCGTAATAAGTGGTCACCTGTCTAACGCGGCCAACGGCCACCTACATCGGCTCCCAAAATACCTGTATTAGGTCCCAGAACTGGTTATGTTCGTTGTTTAGGGAAATGAGAATGCACTGTTTCTCTTTAATTTTAATGCATTTTGGGGATAGAATGAGATTGGGGGGGGGGGGGGGGGGGGGGGGGGGGCATACATGATGCCAAAGGAGTATTCCAAAGCTATATAATTTATAGGCTGTCCAGCGATCCTACTTTTCCTACCTTTTCTTCAAAATACCTAGTTTTTCCTACTTATTTTGTATCAAAATGTATGAATTGCTGTCGAAGTGCATATATTGCTTGTGTTATTATAAAAGTCAATAGTTATGGGAATTTGTTGTTGTTGATGTTTGTTTTTGTTTTGTTTTGATTGTTTTTGTTTGTTGTTGTTGTTGTTTTTTTGTTTTTTTGTTGTTGTTTTGGGTTTTTTTGGTGTGTTCTGTGGGGTTTTATTGTGGGCGTTTGTTTTTTGTTTTTTTGGTGTGTGGTTTTTTGTTTGTTTGTTTGTGTTTTGGGGGAGGCGGGGGGAGGGGGGGGGGGTTGCAGCAACACATATCTCTCAATTTGCTGCACCGTATAATTTCAACGTTTTAAGTTTACACCCTGATAGTCACTGTGAGATGAAATTTTATTTCTGTCACTCAAACGAAATGAAAGAAATGTTTTATTTAACGACGCACTCAACACATTTTATTTACGGTTATATGGCGTCAGAATCACTCAAATGATACTGTTGCCATGTCTGAAGCAGTGTATTCTTTCAACTCTGTCGAGTACCAGTTGTAGCACTACTATACTGAGCCTGTGCGTTGGTTTATAGTTATTAATCTCTCCCTACTCGTCTAACCGGAGGGGATTATAGGTTTCATCTCCATCCTTCTGTTTGTCTGTCCGTCTGTCTGTCCCGCATATAGTTTTTTTTCTCATTGCCTTCAGATTTTTTCAAATAACTGTATAACGTGACCATTACATAAGATTCATGTTATTTTGAATAGAACAGAAACTATATAGGTTCAAACTGAGCACCACATAAAACATTTTTAAAGTGTTTGCTCAGTAATACCACGTTTAGGATTAAACACATTCGTTTTTCCAGTATGAGCATGCTTAATGTTGTTACGTCCTACTTTTGTCCTACTTTTTCCTTCTATTTTCTACTTTTGTCCTACGTTTTCTGTATTTTCATTCCTGGACAGCCTGAATTTGAATAAATAAATTAAATTGGTTTCTTTTCTGATTTTTCGTCCTTTTTTCTCTTTTTTTAAAGTAGGTGTTATAAGTTGTTTTATTCCTAAACGTTGACTTTGGATACAGCTAGATCTCATTGTGAGTTTTCAAAAAGAAATTAGAGGAACATTCCTGAGTTTGTTGCATTGTAAAATGTTTCCGACTAATAAAATATTTCTACGATTAAACTTCCATATTAAATTGTTTTGTTTGTTTAGAATATCAGTGTCTGTATATTCAATGTGTTTCTGGTCGTCTTAATATTTGTAAAGAAGCCCAAACTGGATTTTGTCTTCAAATAATCTCGTACGTACGAAAAAACATATTTTAGGAAATAAAATGAAAATTAACCTAGTACAAATATTAAAACGATCAGAAACATGTTTAATATACAGCCACAAATATTTTATGCAAAACAATGTTTGATATGTAATTACAATCGTTAAAAAGTCTCTGTTAGTCGATAGCATCTTTAAAAATGCACCAAAGTCAGCAATGTCCCTTTAAAATATAGTTTATCAGAAAAGCTGTAGCAACATAATATTGTTAATTACTTTGTTTCGTTCTTACTGCGATTTTACCAACAGTAATTTTCTACTGTTTTAGGTTACAGACGATCTATTACAATGCCTCAGCCAAGCTACCACCATGCAACACATGGCGGCTATAGACCAATTGTTGGGAGGGGATATATTGGTGGAATGAAAGGCATTGCAGCCATTGGGGGGAAGGAAGGCATTGCACCTGCTAGCGGGATGGAAGGCAGTGCAACTTTTGGTGGGATGGTGAAAGGCAGTGCAGCCATTGGTGGGACGGAAGGCATTGCACCTGTTAGTGGGATGGAAAGCAGTGCAACTTTTGGTGGGATGGTGAAAGGCAGTGCAGCCACTGGTGGGACGGAAAGCATTGCACCTGCTAGCGGAATGGAAGGCAGTGCAACTTTTGGTGGGATGGTGAAAGGCAGTGCAGCCATTGGTGGGACGGAAGGCATTGCACCTGCTAGTGGGATGGAAGGCAGTGCAACTTTTGGTGGCATCGTGAAAGGCAGTGGAGCCATTGGTGGGATGGTGAAAGGCATCGCACCTGTTGATAGTATGCAAGGCAGTGGAGCCATTGGTGGGGTGGTGAACGGTATCGCACCTATTGGTAGGATGCAAGGCAGTGGAGCCATTGGTGGGGTGGTGAAAGGCATCGCACCTATTGGTAGTATGCAAGGCAGTGGAGCCATTGGTGGGGTGGTGAAAGGCATCGCACCTATTGGTAGTATGCAAGGCAGTGGAGTCATTGGTGGGGTGTTGAAAGGAATCGCACCTATTGGTAGTATGCAAGGCAGTGGAGCCATTGGTGGGGTGGTGAAAGGCATCGCACCTATTGGTAGGATGCAAGACAGTGGAGCCATTGGTGGGGTGGTGAACGGCACCTCACCTACTGGTAGTATGCAAGGCAGTGGAGTCATTGGAGGGGTGGTGGAAGGAATAGCACCTATTGGTAGGATCGGTGGGATGCAAGGCAGTGGAGCAATTGGTGGGGTGGTGAAAGGCATCGCACCTATTGGTAGGATGCAAGGCAGTGGAGCCATTGGTGGGGTGGTGATAGGCATCGCACCTATTGGTAGGATGCAAGGCAGTGGAGCCATTGGTGGGGTGGTGAAAGGCATCGCACCTATTGGTAGGATGCAAGGCAGTGGAGCCATTGGTGGGGTGGTGAAAGGCATCGCACCTGTTGGTAGGATGCAAGGCAGTGGAGCCATCAGTGGGTGGTGAAGGGCATCGCACCTATTGGCAGGGTGCAAGGCAGTGGAGCCATTGGTGGGGTGGTGAAAGGCATCGCACCTATTAGCAGGATGCAAGACAGTGGAGCCATTGGTGGGGTGGTAAAAGGCATTGCACCTATTGGTAGGATGCAAGGCAGTGGAGCCATTGGTGGGATGGTAAAAGGCATTGCACCTATTGGTAGGATGCAAGGCAGTGGAGCCAGTGGTGGGATGGTGAAAGGCATTGCACCTATTGGTAGGATGCAAGGCAGTGGAGCCATTGGTGGGGTGGTGAAAGGCACCGAACCTATTGGTAGGATGCAAGGCAGTGGAACGATTGGTGGGGTGGTGACAGGCATTGCACCTATTGGTAGGATGCAAGGCAGTGGAGCCATTGGTGGGGTGGTGAAAGGCACCGCACCTATTGGTAGGATGTAAGGCAGTGGAGCCATTGGTGGGATGGTGAAAGGCAGTGGAGCCATTGGTGGGGTGGTGAAAGGCATTGCAGCTATTGGTAGGATGCAAGGCAGTGGAGCCATTGGTGAGATGGTGACAGGCATTGCACCTATTGGTGGGATGGCATATTGTGCCGGAAGTAAAATATGCAAATGAAAGAGGATATACGACCATGTGAAAGTTAAAATTCGGGTTTTGAACAACATTAAAAATTCGTCAAATGCACATTGTCATAGCAAACTTTAATTATTTTCAGTTTGTTTTCTTTTCTAATGTATAACTGATTTTATTTAATGTTTACTTACTTTTTTCTGTTAATGTATCTAATAAAATTTCTTTTTGAAAAACGTTTCCTTGCTTTTAAATCATACTGTTCCATTAAAAAGTTTTGTATTCCAGAATTTATCGTAATAATTAAATATAGTTACAGCTTTAACCCACTACCGACTGTTCTGCGTACTTGCTTAGGTTGAGGTCGCAGATGTGGGTCCAGGATGTTTTGCAGGTGGAGGATCTGCTTAAATGGAAGTCACCTTGTATATTTATTAGCGGTGAATGTACTTTAAAATACATGACGAAAACGTCGTCGTTAGAAGGGGAGTCCAGACTCCCTAGACCCCTCCCCCGGGTTCGGCGCCTGTGTCAGTAAAGGGATCCGAACTCTGCGCAAGTGACCTATGAATCAGATGTTTAAAGAAATGCATTGTCAAGGCTCACACTTTTATAGAACGTCTGGAAATCTGCTTCTTTCCTCTTTTCTACCCCCCCCCCCTCCCTTTTGGGGGGGGGGGGTTGGAGTTGAGTGGAGGTGGGGCAACGAATCAAAACAAAACAGTTATCGTATTCAAAATTCAGGTTGTCACTGCTACTATGAAGTAGGCTACAGTCTGCACAGAACAAAATTCAAGTTGTCACTGCTACTATGAAGTAGGCTACAGTCACTGCTACTATGAAGTAGGCTACAGTCACTGCTACCGTGAAGTAGGCTACAGTCACTGCTACCGTGAAGTAGGCTACAGTCACTGCTACCGTGAAGTAGGCTACAGTCTCTGCTACCGTGAAGTAGGCTACAGTCACTGCTACTATGAAGTAGGCTACAGTCACTGCTACCATGAAGTAGGCTACAGTCTCTGCTACTGTGAAGTATGAAGTAGGCTACAGTCTCTGCTACTATGAAGTATGAAGTAGGCTACAGTCACTGCTACCATGAAGTATGAAGTAGGCTACATTCACTGCTACCATGAAGTATGAAGTAGGCTACAGTCTCTGCTACCATGAAGTATGAAGTAGGCTACAGTCTCTGCTACCATGAAGTATGAAGTAGGCTACAGTCTCTGCTACTATGAAGTATGAAGTAGGCTACAGTCTCTGCTACTATGAAGTATGAAGTATGAAGTAGGCTACAGTCACTGCTACCGTGAAGTATGAAGTAGGCTACAGTCTCTGCTACTATGAAGTATGAAGTAGGCTACAGTCTCTGCACAGAACAAAATCTAAAGTTTGTTTAGTTTAACGACACCACCAGAGGACATTGATGTATTATTTATCCACTATTGGATGTCAAATACTTGGTAATTTTGTCATATAGTCTTGGAGAGGAAACCCACTAAAATTCTCCATCTGTAGCAAGGGATCTTCCAGGGGCGTACCCAGCGATTTTTGATGTGGATTCCAAATTTACAGTCGAGCACCGAAGTTTTGTAGGGGTGTCTGGGGGGCATCCCCCCAGAAATGTTTTGAAACCTAGACGTCATATGGTGCACTCTGGCGACTTTGAAATCTAATTTTATACCTATAAATAAACTTGGAAATCGCAAGTTTTAATGCGGCAATTTGTAAAATGTCTGAACTATAGATAGCATCAATGCATCGTCTGAGTTGCATCTCACTTTAAAATATCATTAGCTGAGTCCGGGTATGAAAAGGAGTACATCTACATGTAGATCTACCTGTGCCTTTACTTGTGCCTTTACTTGCAAATAACTGGTTAGTACTGGAGGTTGCCAGGAACACTTAGGTTAACTGACTGCCATATATAATTCAAATACTGTTGAAAAAATGGCGTTAAACCCAACTAAATCAATCAAAACCTGTGCCTTGTCAGCAACTGCACATACATATAGATCTACGTTGTATATCTATTTAGTGGATCATTAATGTACTGGTAAATAGAAGAGTTGAAATTTTAGTCCTTAGACCTACATAAATATAGTAGAACAAAATAACACATCGACATGGTCATTGGTATGTATATTTTGTATCAGGGCTCGAGGTTACAAACCATTTTTCTTATTCAACTCCGCTGAGCATAAAAAAATAAATAGCATCGTAGAGCCAAGTTAATAACATAAGTAATGCACCTTGTGTAACATCATCATGTAGATATGCTGGCTGTTAAACACGAATTTAAGACCATTTTCTCTTTAACACAAATAAATTCTACGCTCAGCATAAAAATAGTTTTGTAACCTCGGGCCCTGGTAATCTACTACTAGTAGTATCTCATCTGAAAATCAACAGTCACGTGAATTCACTACTCAAATGATAGCTCCACCAATACCAAAATACCAATACACTAAGTAGTTATTAAATTACTAAGCAGCTTCTTTGATTTTTATTATTAGTTTGGTTTAAGTACTCTCATATGAGGCTTGTGAGAGTACTTAGACCAAACTAATAATAAAAACCAAAGAAGCTACTTAGTGTATTACATTTTGGTATTGGCTAACCGAATCATTCTTTTTAAACAAAGAAAAAAAAAAATTGTTGAAAAAATGATGTGGACGCCACTGCGTACTTGCGTACAGGCAGGTACGCGCCTGTGTTCTATATATACCATCCGACAGACATGATACCACGGCTTTTGATGTACCAGTCATGATGCACAGGCGGGAACGAGAAATAGCACAATGGGCCCACCGACGGGGATCGATCCTAAACCGAAAGCGCATCGGTCGAGCGCTTTAAATATCATTGGGCTACGTCCCGCTCCGCTATTATATATTTATATATGGGAAATTCCGTGGTGTCTGGCGTACATTTCAGACACTTCAGCCAAGCATTACATAAATGTGCAAAAAGTTCCACAACTTTTTATTGTTATACATTGTAAGAACCAACTAGGGCACCATTGTTATAAATAAACTTTATTCCATCCTTATGTCGCTTTAGGTGTACAGAGGAAACTATGCATGGTGTCAGACGTATGCACACAGACTGCAATTTTTCACCCTCACATGGTTATGTCTAATTTTCTGTGATGTGTGAGTGCGTATTAGATATATTATGTCCTATTCCTATAGGGTAGATGTTTATCTGTATATCAGATGTAAAAACGTTTGTGTTTTAATCACACACTAAAACAATACAGATAAACATGCTTGGTGTCAGACGTACATTTGTTGGGTGTCGGACGTATTCGTGTGAAATACAACTTTACAAGTTTTGGAAAACGGTCATTATAGTCAACAAACAAGATGATATTAAAAACGAAAACACAGTTTGAGCTAGGATTTATTATTTCTGTTTGAAGAAAATGAAAAACAATCACCAGGTGCATCACAGGAGGGGGTACAGGGGGTGGGGATGAACCCCCTCTTGGCCATGTGTTTTCTTTAAAGCAGTTTTTTTTTTTTTTTTTTTTTTTGAAAGCAACCTTAAATATTAGCCATAAACTTTACTAGTTCAGTGCAAAGATGAACACCATTTAAACATTCAAGGTAACACCCATGACTACATGGGGTGGGGTGGGGTGGGGTGGGGACAGTGTAGCCACCTTGTGACTAGTGTACACGTACAAATGACAAGTGACACAAGACAAATTGCCACTAGCTACATGACATTGTATGACTATGAGATGACAGCATCACAGAGAAAAAATTCATTATTCTAAAACTAAAGGCATATAGGATGGAGGTAACTCTGGCTGTGGCAGCCCCCGGTGACTAAGGACCTGAACAAGGTGCAAGAAACATATTTTAATATTTTTGCCTTTATTTGTGATAAGTAACTTTATATTAATTGATTCCAATCATAATCTCTGTAAAATTAACTGGAACATATCAAAATAGTAAAGTGTTACCACTGAATGTGAAAATGGTTTCCTCAAATGTGACGTCACATTTACCACGTTAGTTGTGATCCTTTACAAATGTTCCAATTTGTATAATCCTGGCAGTAAATGCTATTACTGGGTTTGTTATTTTGTTATGGAGATGAACAGTTAGTTGCAAGTATAATTTTTACCTTTTGAAACATAATCAACACTTTTGGCGGGAAACTGCCTTTTGCACACTTTGATAAATTCCTCTTAATCCATTTATATGGATAACAAATTAATACTGATGATCATAATTGGCTCTAGTTATAAAACAAAGTATTCTAATGTCTCACTGGTATTGTATAAATATCAATATTTTGCTTCACAATTGGAAAAAAAATAAACATTCTTTATGGTGTCGGACGTACATAGTGTCGGACGTACACTATAACAGCACCATAGTAGCATGGCAATTATTACATATTCAGTAATTGTTTTTACATTTTTTAACCAACATATAAAATTAACATTGCATCTTAGTAACATTCTACAACCAGTTAGCAGATTTGGAGTGTGACGGAACATGCTCTTATCTTTTTGCCTGTGGCGATGTTAATTGTTTTGGAGGGCCGTGTGCAGCTTGGTTACGTAATACCCCCGCGCGACGGTGGTAGAGCTGCGTCCCAATATGCACTTAGACCAGGTGTGGAGGCCATGTGGCCAGTAGTTACGTAATACCTCCGGTAGTGGGGTTTACGACCGGGGTATTTCTAGCGAACTGGCGACAGTAAGTCTGGCCATCTAAGAAAATATACCGTCTCTGGGAGTTGTAGAAATATCACATGATAGGTGAGGTACCGCGATGTGCCCACAGGCGATATTCGCTGTCTCTGAGATTTTTGAATAAATAGATAGGATTTTAGAGATATCGAGGAGAAACACTGGAAGGCTCCCGGGGAACGTTGTCCGACTGGACTGGTAAATATATTTTCTGCTCTGTTGTATAACCTTGATGTGATTGATGTGACTTTAAATATTTTAATACTGTATTATACCAATATTCTTTAGACAGTGTCTCCGGTAATCTGACGAAGTAAATTGTAGGCTTCACTGTTCTAATATTTTTATTCGAGTATTTGGTAAGATAAAGCTTAGCCGGTCATCCTAGAGGACCTAGGTAAACTGTATGTTATTGTCTTTATTGTGATAGGTACCAGTATTAATTCTGTATTACAAGGTTACTGAATGAGTATTTAAGGTTTAATTAAAAATTAACCAGTTAGGAATAGAGTTGTAATTCCTTTATTAATTAAGTTCCCCTGGCAGCGTTTCTCAATTATCACACGTGTGTGTGTTGTATCACGGTGAAGTGATTAGAATATTGTGTAAACTAGACACCTAGTGATTAACTAATTAAGTGATTAGCTCTGGGTTGTTATTATATTGTTGTTGTTAATTAACTACCGCGGCAAGTACATTTCTCAGCGTTAGAGTTAATACAGATTCCAAAGTGTATTGTGTTTTGTTGTGTTTTCTAGTGAACTAAACGTGCTATATAACTATATATATATATATATCAGATCTTATCTCTGATCACTCCTAGAGCCGGGCCACTAGTAGCCTGCCCGATACAGAGAGATCTAATAGATATACAGTTAGGAGAGATATTTGGATAATCGTGTTTTATTCAGTTACGGGTATTATAGGATCCCCGTGACATGGAGATTAAAATGTTTTATATTTTGGTGCCTGACGTATACACAAGTAACGTATGTAAATATGATGGATAAAAGTCTGCTTCAAATATAAATATGTCTTTCATATATACACAAAGAAACAAGTTAAGCACCCCCTGTATTTTTCACAATGACTTGTCTTGCGGGGTTTGGCGTTGAAAACCTGATAATATAACCTCGGAAAAACAAATGTGTTTTGCAAGAATACATCTTTGACAGTAAGAAAACACAACAAGTATATCCAGTTTTGAAATTTTAATCATAATTCTGAGAAGAATTCCAATATGCTGTATTTTAGCCAAAAACTGAGGCACAATAAGTATGGAGGTGCAGAGTCAGAAACACAAGTCAGCATCATGACTGGTGATGAAAAATGTCATTTGAAGTCCACAGATGACATTCATGACACAAATCATCAATAGCGGGTAAACCCGTCACGTGCCCGGATGACAGCTTCCACCCTTCGTCTCATCCCTCCAGTAAGTCGTCTGATCTGCTGCATGGGCAACTGCTGCCATTCTCGATGAAGAACGGCCTCTAATTGTGCCAGAGTCTGTACAGGTGGGGCCAGTGCCTGTACTCGACGCCCCAAGATGTCCCAAATATGCCCTAGCAGGTTTAGATCAGGCCTCATGGCCGGCCAGGGAAGGGTCGTCACAGCTTCAGTTTGGAGTAAAGCTGTTACTGCTCGGGAACGATGTGGCCTAGCGTTGTCATCAATGTACAGAGGTCTGGTGGCGAGTGGATGGTGTCAACAGCTGGTTGCAGGACGTTACGGATGTACCGATCACCATTGAGGTTGCCTTGAATGGTGACAAGACCCAGCTTACAATCATGTGACAGGCAACCCCAAACCATTACTGAACCTCCAATATACGGGGTCGTAGAACGTATGTTCCTGGGTGTGTAGGCAGCATTGTTATGCCTCCAAACTCTCAAATGGCCATCTGTGACATGGAGCAGGAACCGGCTTTCATCGGACCAATGGACTCTTCGCCAGGACCTCAGATTCCAACCTCTCCGAGCCAAACACCACGCTAAACGGCGTCTCTCATGATGATCAGCAATAAAGGGACGCTTGATGACCCTTCTGGCCTTCAATCCCGCAAATTTCAGACGATTCCTCACTGTTCTGGCTGACATCCGTCTATTGGGTAACCATTGGCTCTTTAGAACAGGAGATGTAGCAAAGGGTTGACGACGTACGAGCTGACGCAGGGCCCTGTTCTCGCGCTGTGACGTTATGCACGATCTCCCTGACCGTGGGAGATCCTTTACAGCATTGGTATGCCCGTGTTTTTGTATCAGTCTGCTGATTACAGTGTAATGATACCCCAGTTGACGTCCTATACTTTTGAAGGTCATGCCGGTTGCATGCATACCAATAATATGCCATCTTTGGGCCTCTGATAAACGTCCACTTGCCATATTCAACGATTAAACTTCAACAATACAAGACAGTGATGTCAAATGTCAACAATTGCAGTGTGTTGATACTGCATTTTGAGCAAAGCATGGGTGGCATGATGCACGTGCATGTCGTTCTGTTGTGGGACGTCACAGTTGTCATTGTACTCTCCTATTATTTCGATGGAACACCATTCTTGACATATTCCTCACATAATTTGCAGTTTTTGCGAATGGGGCTATTTCAGTACTAATTATATCTAAGGGTGCTTAACGTTTTTTCTTTGTGTATATTATGTCAATTAACAAAGGACATGTCTCGGATTATTTCTGTTTAAAGATTTTTATTTCTACTCATTTATGTATAAAACAAATATGCTGATAAATGTGTTAATATAATTGTTCGTAAACTATTGCTGCATGTATGGTTGATGCGTTAGTTGCATTATAAATGACTAAAACAAATCTACTGAAAAAGGATTAATGTAATATTTGACACTAGAGATAATAACCTTTCAAATGATACCTAACTTGTCTCACTTGAATGAGTTTGTCTAAAATGACCTATTGGTTTACTTGACCACGGAATTGCCCAAATACAACATTTGACACGTAGCCTTCAGCGAAAACCCACTACATACAAACATTTCCATTAGCTGCTAGGGATCTTTTACAGGGACATTCCAGAGTTTGCTGCAATTTTTAAGATGTTATCGACTAACGGAGACCTTATAACGATTGTAATTACACATCAAATATAGTTTTCTGCGTAAAATAATAGTGGCTGTATATTAAACGTGTTTCTGATCGTTCTAACATTTGTACTAGGTTATATTTCATTTTATTTCATAAAATATATTTTTTTCGTACGTACGAAATTATTTGAAGACAAAATCCAGTTTGGGCTTCTTACAAATATTAAGACGATCAGAAACACATTGAATATACAGACACTGATATTCTAAACCGGAAAATATATTTAATATGTAAGTTCAATAGTATAAATATTTTATTAGTCAGAAACATCTTACAATGCAGCAAACTCGGGAATGTCCCTTTAACACAAAGTCTCAGAGGGATACCCGCTACATTTTTCCATTGGTAGTAAGGGATCATTTATATGCACAAAATCCAGTTTCGGCTTCTTACAAATATTAAGACGACCAGAAACACAATATACATACACTGATATTCTAAACAAGAAAATATATTTAATTTGTAAGTTTAGTCGTAGAAATATTTTATTAGTCGGAAACATCTTACAATGCAGCAAACTCAGGAATGTCCCTTTAATACACCCATCAGCATGGTAAATCAGTATACCATACAATCTTCGCAGGCCAGGGTAGGCCTACCATTCCGTATAGTCGTTTGCATTTCGTCACGCAATACACCATAACCATACGGAATAGTACATTGACTTGCAAAGATGCACACAGACACGACAGCACATACCACTGCCTTAGAAATAGCAGCCGTTGGACACTGATTGGCTTTAGAAATATACGTTCATCGTAATAAAACTGAGTATAGGTAAACAAAGGAAGCAGTGTCTTCTTTTAAGCAGACATCTATCTTAAATAAAACACTAAAAGTAAAGTTTGTTTTATTTAACGACGCCACTAGAGCACATTGATTTTTAACTTATCGGCTATGGTCATTCTGACACTGGGTTTTTTCGAGGAAACCCGCTATCGCCACATAGGCTACTCTTTTACCATAGGCAGCAAGGGGTCTTTTATTTGCGCTTCCCACAGGCAGAATAGCACAAACCATGGCCTTTGTTGAACCAGTTATGGATCACTGGTCGGTGCAAGTGGTTTACTCCTATCCACTGAGCCTTGCAGAGCACACACTCAGGATTTGGAGTCGGTATCTGGATTAAAAATCACATGCCTCGAGTGGGATCCGAACCCAGTACCTACCAGCCTGTAGTCCGATGGCTTAACCACTGCGCAACTGAGGCCGGTAAATAAAACAATAATGGCCAAAATTACAAAGCCTGTTTTCTGTGTTATATGTTGTCAAACCTGTCTTTGTTTGTTTATTTTGTTTAACAACACCACTAGAGCATACTGATTTATTAATTATCGGCTATTAAATATCAAATATTTAGTAATTCTTAACAGTTTCTGAGAAGAAACCCGCTACATTTTTTTTTCCATTAGTAGCAAGGGATCTTTGATATGTACCATCCCACAGACAGACCGGCCTCGGTGGCGTAGTGGTTAGGCCATCGGTCTACAGGCTGGTAGGTACTGGGTTCGGATCCCAGTCGAGGCATGGGATTTTTAATCCAGATACCGACTCCAAACCCTGAGTGAGTGCACCGCAAGGCTCAATGGGTAGGTGTAAATGACTTGCACCGACCAGTGATCCATAACTGGTTCAACAAAGGCCATGGTTTGTGCTATCCTGCCTGTGGGAAGCGCAAATAAAAGATCCCTTGCTGCTAATCGGAAAGAGTAGCCCATGTAGTGGTGACAGCGGGTTTCCTCTCAAAATCTGTGTGGTCCTTAACCATATGTCTGACGCCATATAACCGTAAATAAACTGTGTTGAGTATGTCGTTAAATAAAACATTTCTTTCTTTCTTTATCCCACAGACAGGATAACACATGCCACGGCCTTTGATTTATAATTCAATGTGCTCTAGTGGTGGCGTTAAACAAAACAAACTAACTTTGTAGGGGGATTAAAGGTGCTTGTTTAGGTTTGTTACTTAGTGTTTATGTTTGGTTGAATCTTTGTGGGAACGCCCCTAATCACGTGACATTTCTTGGCATATAAAAAAGGTGATTGCCGTTTTAAGGTGACCGTTGAGGTTTTTTTATTACCTATTAGCCACAAATGCTGGTTTACCATTTTTCTTATTCTTTTTTTTCTTCTTTTTCTTTTTTTTTAACTTTTCCACTGGTTGGTCGTTTCATTTCAACTTGCGAACGCGAACGAGGCCCCGTTTAAACGCTACGATCACCTTAAGTGCATTAGTAGATCTTAGGGCAAAGATCGGTTCGTGGAACGGGAACCAGTGATATTATCGTAGTTTAGTGTCATATTTTCCTATCTTTACACTTATTTATAATAAATAACTACAAATTAATTGATCCGATACATAATATTTGTGTAAATGGCTGGGGAATATCAAAACGTAAACTTCTGCTTAGGGCCTATAAAGATGCCGAGTAAACCGAGTAGCGTTCAGTACGTCAGGTATATATTTCTGTGACGGTCTTATGACATCGTAACAAATATTATTTATTTATTTCAACTTATGTTCGTGCTTATATCCAATTTAGGGTCAAGCACGCTTTCCTGGACACACACCTCAGCTATTTGTGCTGTCTGTCCAGGACAGTGGGTTAGTTGGTTAGTGGTTAGTGAGAGAGAAGAGGGTGTAATGGCCTTACACCTACCAGACTGTACTCCGGTGGTTTAACCACTGCGCCACCGAGGCCGGTTATCGTAAATTATATCGGGTGCCCCCCCCCCCCCCCCCCCCCCCCCCGCCAAAAGAAGAAGAAAAAAGAAAGATAACCGAACTGAATATAGATTATTTAAAATGTGTGGGGACTGTAACTGATATTTCACACTCATTACTATATGGATACTTGCCACCTATTTAAAGTGAACATTTTAGGCCTTTGGGTAAAATATTGCATTTTTAAAATGCGACTAATTGGAATTATCTAAAAAGTGTGGGCTCTGTA
The DNA here is from genome assembly GCF_016097555.1 of Gigantopelta aegis. Taxonomy (NCBI): domain Eukaryota; kingdom Metazoa; phylum Mollusca; class Gastropoda; order Neomphalida; family Peltospiridae; genus Gigantopelta; species Gigantopelta aegis. The sequence goes on along the minus strand of NC_054712.1, from coordinate 57,478,739 downwards.
ATTTTAATATTTCACACGCATTACTACATGTTGCGTATGGATATTTCCCACGTTCAGTGAAAATATAGACCCATGGGTTAAATGTTGTTAAAATAGCAACAGATTCAAATGTTTACGTTAAAAATGCATAAAATGCCAAAAGCTAAGTGAAAATGTATCGACTTGTTTTACTTGAAAAGGTGGTCAATGTCCCCTCCATCTTGCTCGTAGACTGCCATCAAACGTTGTTTTTTTCCACGAGGAAGTCGATTTTCCGATTTCTTCCTGTCATTTCTCTCTTATTTTCTCATTTAGTTCATTCTCCGTTGTAGATAAAATTTGGATCAGCTTTTGGCGTCGCATTTTTTTCACTTTGCTGCATTGTAAAATGTTTCCGACTAATAAAATATTTCTACGATTAAACTTACATATTAAATATATTTTCTGGTTTAAAATATCAGTGTCTGTATATTCAATGTGTTTCTGGTCGTCTTAATATTTGTAAGAAGCCCAACTGGATTTTGTCTTCAAATAATTGTGTACGTACGAAAACATTATGTTTCGGAATAAAATGAAATTTAACCTAGTATAAATATTAGAACGATCAGAAACACGTTTAATATACAGCCACTAATATTTTATGCAGAGAAATATATTTGATATGTAATTACAATCGTTAAAAAGTCTTTGTCAATCGATAACTTCTTAAAAAGTGCAGCAAACTCAGGAATGTCCCTTTAATAATAATATTATTGGACCTACACTTTTCACTCACTGTGGCAAATATCCGTATACTAATGAGTGTTAAATATAAAAAATACAGTCGCCATGAAACAAAAAACCGTTTGGAGGGCTACCAGCAATATACAAATTATAAAATCAATTTGCAGTACATAATTACGTAACAAAAAGTATTAATTATTAAACAGGTACATAACTATTATTTTTTGATGGGGGGTAATGCTAGTAGTAATTTTACGTCCATACATGGGTTACGGGATAAATGAATTGGTTTTAATTGGTTTACATTCATATTTTCAAATCTGCTGAACCCAGAATTCACTGAATGTTGACCATCCATGTGCAAACTTTAAAGTATTGTTTAACGACACCATTGGAGCACATTAATTTATTAATCATCGGCTAATGGATGTCATACATTGGTAATTCTGGCATATAGTCTTAAAGAGGAAACCCGTTACATTTTTCCATTAGTAGCATGAGATATTTCATATGCACCATTACATAGACAGGATAGCACATACCACGGGCTTTGATATACCAGTCAGGGTGTACTGACTGGAACGAGAAATAGTCTAATAAGGCCCATCGACTGGGATCGACCCAAGACCGACCGCGCATCAGGCGAGCGCTTTACCACTGGGCTATGTCCCTCCACCATACATGTACAAGGATAAATTAAAATGAAACCAGTCTTCTTTGTCTCCTCCATTACAGAATGTACAGGCATGTATCTAAACTAGAGAATCTTCCTTTTTTAACATTTCAACAATGAAAGGGTAGAGTATATTTTGTCAGGATGAATCTATATTTTGTTAATAATGTTAATAATGTTAACAATATGTTTGTTGAGGATACATTTCGGTGAATTGTTAAGAAAAGCAAGAAGTAGGGGAGGGGGTTGTTGTTGTTGTTTTGGAGGAAATGGGTTTTGTTTTGTTTTTCCTTGTTTTTCTCTTTTTTTTATTTTGTCTTGAATAAACTGTTTAAATTGACAAAGAATTTTTTTTTTTTTTTTTTTTTTTTTTTTATCTGAAACATACCGATATTCCCAAGCAAAGGCTGGCTAGAATGAAAAATAGCTCGGCCAAAAAGGCCACCGACGGGGATCGACCCTACACTGACCGCGCATGGAGAAAGCGCTTTCCCACTGGGCTAAGTCCCACCCTTACACTATAATGTTCAATTTATTTGTGTAAATACTCTGGCATAACGTTAGAAAGTGTTCACCTCAACTGAACGCGCTCAATTCAGTCAGTCGTCCACAAAAGATCTGCCAAAACTTTCCTTTATTTATTTTATTTATTATTACTTCTCTTTTTTCTTTTTTTTTTTTACTTTGAAATAGTTTTGTTTACAATTTAATAAATCAATTAATGAATTTATTACTCTCTTTTTTTTAAATTTAAATGTTTTCTTGCCGAAACGTCTGATCTGTCAACATATTTAGCCGATACGTCCTGGCGTGCGTGCCCAAAACGTTCTACATTCACAAGACAGTACGCTTTATTTCGTGTTTATATCAACTTAAGGTTCAAGCGCGCTGTCCTGGGCGCACCTCAGCTATCTGGGGTATCTCTGTCCAGGACAGTGAGTTAGCAAGAGATAATTCGATGTAATAGTTAAACTCGTTCTGGGTCGGATCCGGTACCTAGTACCTACGAGCCTTAAATCCAATTGCGTAACCCCTACACCGAAGTTTAGCAAGGTGTTGTGTTTTTGTTGTTGTTGCTGTTGGTTTTTTTTTTTCGTGTGTAACCGATGTGTAAAGGGAAGTAACTAGTGTTTACCTGTGACGTCATAAATTTAGAAAGCTTGTCCGCCATTTTTTAGCCGCAAGTGAAAAATGTGTATTCATGATTTGTGTTATTAAATTGTCCATACAAAAATATTTGCGTCAGTGAAAGGTGAAAGGTAAAAGTCTAACAATCATTTAGTGTTATAAATATGTTAAAATTATAGAAAGTTTGTTTTAGTTCCGTAAATATAGCTCCAGTTGCACGTACTGTTTGGTTTCGCATTTATTTGTTGGGGTGGGGAGGGGGGGTGTTGATTAGGAAAGTCATCCAGTGTATTAATTTTATCCTTTAAAGCTTCAGTCTGCATACATTATGTCTCTAGAGTGTGAGACTTTATTTTAGACATAATTTAACAATGTTTTTTTCATGTCGAGTAACTACGGCTAAGCGGTTATGATAACCAGCTTTACTTCCTATTTTTGTGGGCTGCAAGGGTCTCATAACACAGTTAGCATTTTTTTCACACCAGTAATACATTTTATGTAATTGCCATATATGTTTAAGATACCTCCCAAAATCTGTTATGTTACTCTTGTAAATATGAGATTTAATTATTACAAACTGAGAGTTTCAACTGCATATGCATTCAATAATAAATTAATTATGTAATTGTTTTGAATATTTATAGGTTGAATGTCAACACATTGCTTTGTGACAATGCCACTTGACACATTTATTTGTGGAAATTGTCAAGGTGCCTTTAACAACATCAATGTCTTCATGGGTCACAAGAATGAGGGATGTGCTTCACAGCAACCAGAAATCATCCAAGTTCATGTTAATGACTCAGGAGAGATAACCGAGATTACAGATGCAGACAATATCACTGGGGGTAATGTTTGCAAGAACAAAGTTTGGTCAGACCATTTGCACACCAAAACACTGGTTTTTAAATAAGTAATATATGTTAAAAACAAAATACAAGTAATCTAAACAGTGTATGTGGTTCCTGTTATTCTCCATTAATGCATAATTTATGCATACATGTATATGTTGTGTAAGAGAACTATAAGCAGGTGCTGGGGTGTTAGACAAAAAATCACCTTTTTAAAAAGATGTACTCAGTAACATACTAATAAACGTCACGCTTGCACAGTTAACAGTACTGACATACTCAGTATCATAATCAGCTAGTGATATTCAGTGTTGGGCTAGTAAATTACTACAATTACCATGCCCAACGGCTATTTAAAAAAAAGAAGACTCAAATGTTGCAGTTAAGTCTATTTTGTAAATATGAATATCCTGACCCCCACCCCAACCCCCAATGCAAGGCTAGCTCTGGGTTAGCAGAAAATTTCACCAAATTATCTGTTAAACTTTAAAAATAGCAGAAACCCAGTTATTTTGTAATAAAATATCAATTATTCCATGAAATTATTTCGCCGAATTAAAATAAAATTTGGCAATTGTTTTTGAAATTCGCAACTGGCGAATTTGGGGAGTGCCAGAGCTAGCTGTGCCCAGTGTTAGTGTTTTTAATCTCTATCTCCCTCTTTATAGGTAATCTGATTATAACTATTATTTAGTAAAATTATATTAACTTAATTTAAAGTAGGGCTAGTTAATTTTTAATCGTGGTCAGTAAATTTAAAAAATGACGGATCCCCTTGCTAATGGATTTAAAAAAATATTTCTAGAAGCCCTGTCATAATATATATGTACTGGGGTGTCTTTAAAAAAAATTCCCTCTTTGTCCAGATATTCATTGTACACTAAACAGTCATTATACCTGCATGTACACAGTGTATACATGGGACATTAAAATTTTGTGGGGTGTTATTAAACAAAGATTCCCCTATCTCTCTTCAAATATGTACAGTATTAGATTTTGAGATAAAATCACCAGTCACCATATATGTAGGGGGAAGAATTTAGCTCAGTTGGTTGAGTGCTCGCCTCGGGTACTTGTGTTGCAGAATCGAACCACCTTGATAGATCTACTCAAGTTTTTTCTTGTTCCAACTAGTGCACCACAATTTGTCAAAGACCATGGTGTGTGCTGTCCTGTCTGTGGGATAGTACATATAAAAGATCCCTTGCAACTAATGGAAAAATGTAGATTTCCTCTCTAAGATTATCAGATACCAAATGTTTGACATCCAGTATCCAATAATTTGTTTTCTAAACCATACATGTTCTTATACCATGAAACAGTACTTAAACGTGTGCTGGGGTGTCATTAGACAAATATTTAACTTTGTTGTGATAAATACAGTAGCCTAGCAATACAGTGTAAGAATACTTAAACGTGTTGGGGTGTCATTAGACAAACATTTCCCATTTTCGTTTCAGACCCGCACAGTGACACAGCGTCTGCTCTGCAGAGTCTGTTCAGTGATGGGATTGACCACGGCGTCACACTCGAGTCGTTTGAGTCAGAAGACGGCGGCACGCAGACCGTTATCATCCTCAGCAACCCCATCGACGAAGAGCCAAGTCAGGAGACCTCGCAACTCATCCAGACAGAGACTGCCGCACTTACGCCCAAAACTGGTGGGTGTTATGGTCAGAGCTGGGTCCATCCGTCTTGGGGGGGGGGGGGGGGGGGGGCTCTAGCCCATCCAATAATTCTGAATAAAAAATATTGGTAATAAATCTTAAGGGAGAGAGAGAGGGGTGGGGAAGAGAGTATTACCATTGTTAATGCAAGTGTATATCTGGGGTCAAAACACACCCAGCGCGCGCGCCCCCCCCCCCCCCCCCCCCCAATGTCTACTTGCTGCTGCCGTGCCTGTTCATAGAGGTCAGGGAAATCCTGCAAAGTCATGGAATATGATTGAAAGTTACAGAATTTTCAAAACTTTCCATTCAAAGTAATACAAGAAGAATTTTACTTATACAGATAGTTTGTGTCAAAACATTGCTATATTAATATTGTTAGATTATGTTGATTATGGCTGGAAAATGCTTTATTATCCTGAAAAAATCATGGAAATTGCATTTAAAAAGTCATCAAGTATGGTAAGTTGTTGTTACTTAAAGGGGTGCAGGGGATGCTTCTTTTAAAAAACATTATCTTTGGATGGCCCCAAACATGATATCTTCCAGTCATCTGGGAATGACTAATTTGAATAACAGTTTAGATTATTGAATCTTGTTTTAAAAAATTATATTGTATGTGGCAGTTATTCCGAATGTATCACAACAGTTACATATATTTGTATACCAGTAGTGTACATTTGCATGTTTGTATTTCCATATACTTTGCAAGCAGTGGGAGGACAACTTTGAAGGTTAAGCATTGTATCTCCCAGTCTAAAGTCAAATTAATGTAAAGTACTCTGGGTAGGGTTTCGTATTTGGATACATTTAAAACAATTATTAATATTAATTGTACGAAGGAATCGAGGTTGGCCACATCAAGTTTAAGGTAAAACTCGAGAACTTTGTCAGGTGAATTAATGTGAAGTACTCTGGATTGGTTTACAAATTTGGATACATTTAAAAAATTTAAAATTAATTGTAGGAAGGAAACCAGGTCGTCCACGTAAAGGTCAAGGTAAAACTCCAGTTGTCAGTGCATCAAGGGAGACTGAGAAACCAACTGTTCCAGAGAAAGGTGTTTGTTGTCTTGTTTATTATTGTTAGGAGAGGTTCAATAAAACCAGCTTCACCGATCTAATAATGTCAGATAGATGTGAATACAAAACACTACAACTATATGTAGAAATACTAGTAATTAAAGACTTAACTTAAGCTTAATTACAGATTTTTATTTTAAAAAAACCCAAAACAGGAGTGTAAAAAATCACACTACTAAAAATGTTGAGGAAGTGCTACATTAACATTCATAATGAATGTTGGCAGCGCTAAATAAATGTAGAACAAAATTGAAGAATAATAACTCTTTGGTTAATCTTATAAACATTTGTAATAAAATGTTAATTGATACCAGTACCTGTGTAAAATATTTCGGTATTAAAAGGTTTTTAAATGTGTAATCTGCTCACAGTTCCAGTATTAATTATATGTACATGTACTACATGTAGGTGTTTGTTTATTTGTCATGTTCAGACAAAGATGGGAAGCTGCACTGTGTACGATGCAAGCGGATGTTCACGAAAGAGAGACATTTTTCTACACACAAGTGTTTGGCTTCATCAGATTACATAGACATCACCCAAAAGGATGCTATTAAGATGGAAGGTACTGTATGGTTTTGTTTGTTAATTTATTTATAACTTAGTTAACATACTGCCAATAACATGCATTGCAATTTTCCATCCATCCATATGTCTATCCATCCATCGAACTATCTAATTTGCCAGACATCCATCCATACATCCATCCAATCATCCATACATCCATCAATCCTTGCGTCCATGCATCCATCCATACATACATACATTAATCCTTGCATCCATTCATCCATCAATCCAAGCATCCATCAATCCAACCCTCTATCCATCCATCCATCCATCCATCCATCCATAATTCCATGCATTCATCCTACCATTCATATATCCAATCATCCATCCATCCATCCATCCATAATTCCATGCATTCATCCTACCATTCATATATCCAATCATCCATTCATCCAACCATCCATCCAGTATACACCAGCCAAGCTGAGAATTTGCACCGCCAAGCTGAAGATTTTCGCAGACGGGTCCGCCAAGCTGATAAAAAATGCTGCCAAGTCAAAAATCAATCCGCTATGACGAAAAAAACTTCCGTCAGTTCTATTCACCTATCGCTATATTTAGCCTGCACTTGGACTTGGAGTATATAATAATAATATTCTAATTCAACACATTTGTAAGAACGAATCTGATTGGATCCCTGCTAAAAATTTCAGGTGGTAAAATCACCGATATACCGGTCACAAATTTTCTGGCAGAAATACGTCATAGGTTAAGCGAGGAACAGGGTTGTTTTGTAATGACGTCATAAAGACAATTTCTGTAGCGTTCATATTACGTTCATATTACGTACAGAAGTCGTTAAATACTGAGAAGTTTTTATGTCAGAAATGAACATATTATTCTTTATTAGTCGTTATCTAATCATGAGAACAGATTAAATATGTCAAATTACACATCAATGTTCGAGCCGCTAACTGTCCGACCACCCATTGTCTGTTAATGGGCTACCTAATGACGTCACCAGCTGGTGACGTTTATAGGCTTATTCTTACTACAAATGTGACAATTTCCTATTTAAAATCAACCAGCAAACAGTTTAATTAGAATAGGGATAACCCTACTGTATTTTCCGATTTGTTAATGCGTCGCCAGTAAAACTAAATTTGCGACAGTAAAACCACCGATATACGTCCGCATATCTGAAAACACAGTAGGGTTATCCCCTAAATAACATTAGAAAATTTATTGCATGAAGTTAGACATCAAAGGACCCATTGAAGAAACCTAAGGACCTACTGAAGAAAGCTCAGGCTTCATGTCTGAATGCTCGTAGTGTATTGTTTGTACTGCGATTAGCGTCGTGCACCCTCCTCTAATTACTCCAAGGCCTATACGATCCCTAGTTTGTTTCGTCAGCATGCAGTTTACCACGATATGACGTCACGACCCCTCCCTATAAAATCCTGCACAGGCTAGCACATTGCGTCCTGATCGTTTATACCGACGTAATATGTAATCATGGCAGGGAAGAAAGATTTGTCCGCTTTCGGATTTATCCGTAGGCCTATATGTACCAACGATAACGCTTCAAGGCCCCTCCCTAATACCGGCACTAAACGACCTTCGTCAGAAGACCCCACAGTCAGCAAACATCGGACAACATTTTCAGATGCCTACCTTAAAAAGTACCCCTGGATAGATTATAAAGGCCGTGATGAAGGTATGTAGCCTAGGCCCTATTTAAAATATTTTTATTTCGAATTCGATACCAAACGTAATTTATTGATTTTATAACATAGATATTAATCGCTGATTTAACCGATTTCTGTGATGGTTCTACCCTTCGTGTGAAATTTGACGTAGGTCTAGTTTAATAAAGCCCAGCCCACAAAGTACCACGTGCAGCATGAGCATTTTGGCGCGTGGCCACTGACCTGCCGACCTTTCTCGCTGCATCCAATCTGATGCGGTTGTCAATGGAGGCGGGGCCACACTGAATTTAAAAATGAGTTCCGTATAATGGTGAATTGTGGGCATGTACATAAAAAATGACATTCATCCTCATTTCTTTTATTTTGACGTCGGCCGATAGATGCACTTTCATCACGGAAACACTGGCGGGCATGGCGGATGGTTGAACCGCTGCTAAAATTAACTTTATAAGCCAGAGGTCAGGTTATCTTTTACCAAAGTAGATTTTTAAAGCCTCCAGAACTGTTATCAAAATCATGGCAATCGGTAATTAACAAGTTTCATTAGTGTCACTGTGCTCAACAATTGTTAATTACCCCCTGCTAAGGTCTATTTGCATCAGGTTGCTGGCTGGCCGATCGCGCCGGACAGGCCATTGCATACTAAAATGATCGTAAAAAAATAAGTTTTCATCTGAAATTTCCACGCACCGGATAATAACACGCATTTGAGATGTTTATTCTTGAGAAAAAAAAGTGTTTTCCGCGAAATACGGAAGTGGGTGGCATGGACTGCGCAGCGTTGGAACAGGCCATGTGCCATGTATCATTTTATTAAATCTTCGTCCACTCGTTTGTGAGGCCTTGGGCCTCACATGTCCGCCAACCTGGTCGCATAAAAGTTGGAGAACACTGCCATCTATCCATAATTCCATGCATTCATCCTACTATTCATATATCCAATCATCCATCCATCCATCCATCCATCCATCCATCCATAATTTCATGCATTCATCCTACCATTCATATATCCAATCATCCATCCATCCATCCATCCATCCATAATTCCATGCATTCATCCTACCATTCATATATCCATTCATCCATCCATCCATCCATCCATAATTCCATGCATTCATCCTACCATTCATATATCCATCCATCCATCCATCCATAATTCCATGCATTCATCCTACCATTCATATATCCAATCATCCATCCATCCATCCATGCATTCATCCTACCATTCATATATCCAATCATCCATTCATCCAACCATCCATCTATCCATAATTCCATGCATTCATCCTACCATTCATATATCCAATCATCCATCCATAATTCCATGCATTCATCCTACCATTCATATATCCAATCATCCATTCATCCAACCATCCATCTATCCATAATTCCATGCATTCATCCTACCATTCATATATCCAATCATCCATTCATCCAACCATCCATCCATCCATAATTCCATGCATTCATCCTACCATTCATATATCCAATCATCCATTCATCCAACCATGCATCCATCCATACATCAATACATCCAATTATTCATCCATTCATCTATCAATCCAACCATCTATCCATAATTCCATCCATCCATCCATCCACCCATCCATCCATCCATCCTTCCTTCCTTCCTTCCTTCAATCAATCCAATCATCCACCCATTCTATCAATTCAAACATCCATACATCCATATAATGAGCCAGTCAGCCAATCTTCCCCCCAGCCATGCATCCATCCGAACCATCCATCCTTCCACAGATCACTATACACATGTAGGTTCTTTCCTGAATATTAATAATATGTTTACCCTACACATACACACACAAGTTAAGTCAAAATAGCCATTTTACAATTGCAGTACATGTTGGTATAGTGTGATGTACGCATTGCCATACACGTAAGCCATCTTAACATCTCTAATATGTAAAACATTTCCACTTGTAGCTGGAGAAGACATCGACCTTGGTGACGATGACAGCGACGATGCCGGAGCTGTTGAAGATTATGCCAGCGACGAGTACCGCATGCCCAACCACGTCCACGCTGACCCCGACAGCGACAGTGGCACTGTCCAGAAACTTGAGGTGTGGACGGAGACGGACCCGGACAGCAGCGTTCCAGAGAAGGCCACCGACTACATCGAGGACATCCCGGTGTTCAAGAACGAGGCCGAGAAGTTTGCCTTCGAGCAGCAGCTCAACGTGGACCTGAGTTGTGTGGACGGCATGTTCAAGGTGCACCTCATAGAGCAGAACCTCAATGAACAGGCTGATGTGATGCGCAACGTGTCGGGATCGCTCTCTCTCTACAGCTGCAACGTGTGCGAGAAGGTCTTCAAAACACTGTCACACATGCGGCTCCACTGTCTCATACACACCGACCTCAAGCCCTTCAAGTGTACAGAGTGCGACTACTCATCAAATGCAAAAGGTAAGAAATTTATTATAGTTTGAAGCCATTGAAGTGTATCATAAGTGACTTGTTTGTCAAATATGTTGGGTAAAATATATGTAAAAAAGAATTTGCATTTAAAAGAGAACGAGAAGAGAGAATGAATGGATGATTTTTATAGTGAAATATAAATATATGGATGTCACAGGCAGGTAAATTGTTGTTTTCAGTAAAGTTATAAGTTTAATAAATATTTGTTTAGGTGATAAAAGATTTCTTTTACTGAAGGTCAGAATGGTTTTTAGTACTATTACATCATTGCATTAAATGTGTATGTAAGGAGTGTCTTTATTTGGTATAGCACACATGAGGCTGCAGTGTCAGATATGTGTGTATAAAGATCTCGAGTCATTCAAATATACCATATGCGACTACTTGTCAGATGTGAAAGTTAAAAAGTTACACTGATCTCAAGCCATTCAACTACACGGACTCATCAAATGTGAAAAGTAAAAAGTGGAGATGGGTATTATGAGTATCATTATATAATTAAATTTCTGTTACATTCATTACAATATAACATCATCCCATTGGTCCAGACATATACATGTATGTAGCAACAGGATTTTGTTCATTTTTTGATGAATATAAACATTACGTCATCAGGGAACATCATATCTGATGACGTCATTTTATTTGGGCAAGTTGTCTTATTGAGCGTTATTGTTTATAGATAAAAAAATAATTAAAAATAAAGTATGACACTTTAGTGTTATTATTAGCCTGTATGATTCAAATTTAATTATAAGTATTGTCTGTTATTTCTTTTACGTTCATCTCAGTATGAACAAAAAAAATCATCCGCAAGCTTATGTCAGAACGGCTTTGCCCATTCACACAGTTTACAGATGATTTATTTTGTTCATACCATGATGAACGTAAAAAAAATAACAGACAATCCTTAAATAATATGAAGAGAATTATCACAAAATTGGGAGAAATGGAGACATTGTTGCAAAGTACAAATGCATATCAAGCCATTTATGTGGCCTTTATGTGTTACCTGGAAGTGAAAAAGCGAGATGTACTTATGACTGTTCCGGTAGGGACAGCATCAACTAAATATTGCATTAAAGTTTTGCATTTAGATCAGTTTCTGACAACTTAGTTAAACTTTATAGTTCATCACAGTGCACCAAAACCAGTTGCTGACAACTTAGTTAAACTTTATAGTTCATAATTCTGCAGATTTCTTGAGGATGTTTTTTCTACAGGTAATTTGTATACACACATGCGAGGGCACACTGGTCAGTTTTACAAGTGTAAGATGGTGTTACGATAATATTTTCATCTTGATATGAAAAGCATTTTCACAAAATTCCCTATTTTTAAAATTATGGAAAATGGAGAAAAACATGCACTTTTCAAATGTGTTTATATATATATGAAAATTTCCTACAGGTAATTTGTATGCACACATGCCGAATCACACTGGTCAGGAAGATGGTATTGCGAGAATATTTGCATCATGATATGAAAGAAAAACTTTCAAATGTCTTTATATATATTGTTTGTGTTACAGGTAATTTGTATACACACATGCGGAAGCACACTGGTCAGTTCTACAAGTGTAAGAAGTGTTCGTTCCACTCGGTGAACAAGAGCCACCTGGTGGAGCACGAATCGACTCACAGCTCGAGCCGACACCAGTGTGCCCTGTGTAAGAAAGACTACAACACTGTCAAGTCACTGATCAACCACATCCGCAAGTATCACCCGTTCTCAGCCATGGGTAGAGAATACTTGGCCTCATTTCTCAAAGGTTAGTATAATGATGTTCTCCTATTTTACAGTTTGAAAACTGCCATGTGTTGTAGGGGTTTTGTGGGGGTTTTATCTCACAGTACAGTTTTTTCTAAATTCTTGGGAAAATTTTAAATCCATTTAAAAAAAAAATTATGCCACTGGTATTAAATGGTGCAGAGACATATAGTATCAAGTTTCTTTTTTTGTTCTTTTTGTAAATTCTTGGAAACATTTTAAGTCGTTAGTTTTGTTTATATTATTATTATATCCCAGCTATTAGATGGTGCAGGGACCTGTCGTATTAAGCTAGTTTTGTTTATATTATTATTATGTCCCAGCTATTAGATGGTGCAGGGACCTGTCGTATTAAGTTAGTTTTGTTTATATTATTATTATTATAATATTCCAGCTATTAGATGGTGCGGGGACCTGTCGTATTAAGCTAGTTTTGTTTATATTATTATTATATCCCAGCTATTAGATGGTGCCGGGACCTGTCGTATTAAGCTAGTTTTGTTTATATTATTATTATTATATCCCAGCTATTAGATGGTGCAGGGACCTGTCGTATTAAGCTAGTTTTGTTTATATTATTATTATTATATCCCAGCTATTAGATGGTGCAGGGACCTGTCGTATTAAGCTAGTTTTGTTTATATTATTATTATTATATCCCAGCTATTAGATGGTGCGGGGACCTGTCGTATTAAGCTAGTTTTGTTTATATTATTATTATGTCCCAGCTATTAGATGGTGCGGGGACCTGTCGTATTAAGCTAGTTTTGTTTATATTATTATTATATCCCAGCTATTAGATGGTGCAGGAACCTGTCGTATTAAGCTAGTTTTGTTTATATTATTATTATTATTATATCCCAGCTATTAGATGGTGCGGGGACCTGTCGTATTAAGCTAGTTTTGTTTATATTATTATTATATCCCAGCTATTAGATGGTGCAGGGACCTGTCGTATTAAGCTAGTTTTGTTTATATTATTATTATGTCCCAGCTATTAGATGGTGCGGGGACCTGTCATATTAAGCTAGTTTTGTTTATATTATTATTATGTCCCAGCTATTAGATGGTGCAGGGACCTGTCGTATTAAGTTAGTTTTGTTTATATTATTATTATGTCCCAGCTATTAGATGGTGCAGGGACCTGTCGTATTAAGCTAGTTTTGTTTATATTATTATTATTATATCCCAGCTATTAGATGGTGCGGGGACCTGTCGTATTAAGCTAGTTTTGTTTATATTATTATTATTATATCCCAGCTATTAGATGGTGCGGGGACCTGTCGTATTAAGCTAGTTTTGTTTATATTATTATTATTATATCCCAGCTATTAGATGGTGCGGGGACCTGTCGTATTAAGCTAGTTTTGTTTATATTATTATTATTATATCCCAGCTATTAGATGGTGCGGGGACCTGTCGTATTAAGCTAGTTTTGTTTATATTATTATTATTATATCCCAGCTATTAGATGGTGCGGGGACCTGTCGTATTAAGCTAGTTTTGTTTATATTATTATTATGTCCCAGCTATTAGATGGTGCAGGGACCTGTCGTATTAAGCTAGTTTTGTTTATATTATTATTATTATGTCCCAGCTATTAGATGGTGCAGGGACCTGTCGTATTAAGCTAGTTTTGTTTATATTATTATTATGTCCCAGCTATTAGATGGTGCAGGGACCTGTCGTATTAAGCTAGTTTTGTTTATATTATTATTATGTCCCAGCTATTAGATGGTGCAGGGACCTGTCGTATTAAGCTAGTTTTGTTTATATTATTATTATATCCCAGCTATTAGATGGTGCAGGGACCTGTCGTATTAAGTTAGTTTTGTTTATATTATTATTATATCCCAGCTATTAGATGGTGAAGGGACCTGTCGTATTAAGCTAGTTTTGTTTATATTATTATTATATCCCAGCTATTAGATGGTGCGGGGACCTGTCGTATTAAGCTAGTTTTGTTTATATTATTATTATATCCCAGCTATTAGATGGTGCAGGGACCTGTCGTATTAAGTTAGTTTTGTTTATATTATTATTATATCCCAGCTATTAGATGGTGCAGGGACCTGTCGTATTAAGCTAGTTTTGTTTATATTATTATTATATCCCAGCTATTAGATGGTGCGGGGACCTGTCGTATTAAGTTAGTTTTGTTTATATTATTATTATTATAATATCCCAGCTATTAGATGGTGCAGGGACCTGTCGTATTAAGCTAGTTTTGTTTATATTATTATTATGTCCCAGCTATTAGATGGTGCGGGGACCTGTCGTATTAAGCTAGTTTTGTTTATATTATTATTATATCCCAGCTATTAGATGGTGCAGGGACCTGTCGTATTAAGTTAGTTTTGTTTATATTATTATTATATCCCAGCTATTAGATGGTGCAGGGACCTGTCGTATTAAGCTAGTTTTGTTTATATTATTATTATGTCCCAGCTATTAGATGGTGCAGGGACCTGTCGTATTAAGCTAGTTTTGTTTATATTATTATTATGTCCCAGCTATTAGATGGTGCAGGGACCTGTCGTATTAAGCTAGTTTTATGTGTATCTGATTGTCCACCAGTTTGACAGGTTTCAGGTTTCAGTGGATATATTTCTAGTTTTACTACAAGCACCAATAGTATACTGGTTTTGTTTCTCTGATCAGTCTTCTTTTGAAATCTTTATTTAATCTGCCATTGTCCTAACAGGCCCAGGCTCTTCCCTTTTTCAATCAGTTAAAAATATGCACATAAATTATTTATTGTTTTTTTTTATTTTTAATTAAATATGCAAAATATTGTCTGTTATTCACATAATTAAAACTGTATAATGTGAATCTTTCAGAATTTTTTGATAACATGATTTCAAAGATCTGTTTGTCTCAGGGTCTCAATTTTGTCCAGGGCTTGCACTGGAACAAATGTTTAATTTAGTCAGTTGTCAGATACATGTATGTAGGATATTTCCTTGAAAATTATTAAAATTTTATTAGCCAAAGACTAAATGTGTTAGTGTCTTTGTGTAAAAATTAGCAATTAGTTTGGCAATGAACAGTGTCAGCTCTGTTTGGCATTGGATCTACTAATATTCTTTGAAGAAGTAAATTTAAACCGGAAAATAAGGTTCATAAGTTTTGAAATAAAATTGGCCTGGAATTATTTTGTATTTGACAAAAGAAATATTATCAGTCATTTTTTAAATAATTTTTATATAAAACATGCCCTTAAGATTAATTTTTAACTTTAATGATGAGTTTTGTATGAGTGTTTTGAGGAAATGACTGTTACCTTTGTGAATGTATTGGGTCATAAAGATTATTGTTCAAATGTTGCTTTTTGTACTGTGGTTAATTATACAAAGTGAAGTTTCCAATTACAAAACTGACATTGATCGTAATATATTTGTCAGGACACCAGAGAGGAGCAACGATTATCCACCAGTGTCACGTGTGTAACCGGAAGTTCAAAAAGAAGATCGACCGAGACCGACATCTGTTTGTGCACGACATTAAAGACCTTCCCAACATCCAGCATTGTGAACTGTGTGACTACAGCGCCAGTCGACGCGTGTACCTGGAAAAACACTATCAGAAACACAGAGTTATTTACAGGTAGTGTTAGGATTGTATGTACCTGGAAAAACACTATCAGAAACACAGAGTTATTTACAGGTAGTGTTAGGATTGTATGTACCTGAGAAAAACACTATCAGAAACACAGAGTTATTTACAGGTAGTGTTAGGATTGTATGTACCTGAGAAAAACACTATCAGAAACACAGAGTTATTTACAGGTAGTGTTAGGATTGTATGTACCTGAGAAACACTATCAGAAACACAGGGTTATTTACAGGTAGTGTTAGGATTGTATGTACCTGAGAAACACTACCAGAAACACAGAGTTATTTACAGGTAGTGTTAGGATTGTATGTACCTGAGAAACACTACCAGAAACACACGGTTATTTACAGGTAGTGTTAGGATTGTATGTACCTGGGAAACACTACCAGAAACACAGGGTTATTTACACAAATTACAGGTAGTGTTAGGATTGTATGTACCTGGGAAAAACACTATCAGAAACACAGAGTTATTTACAGGTAGTGTTAGGATTGTATGTACCTGGGAAACACACTATCAGAAACACAACGTTATTTACAGGTAGTGTTAGGATTGTATGTACCTGAGAAAAACACTATCAGAAACACAGAGTTATTTACAGGTAGTGTTAGGATTGTATGTACCTGAGAAACACTACCAGAAACACACAGTTATTTACAGGTAGTGTTAGGATTGTATGTACCTGAGAAAAACACTATCAGAAACACAGGGTTATTTACAGGTAGTGTTAGGATTGTATGTACCTGAGAAACACTACCAGAAACACAGAGTTATTTACAGGTAGTGTTAGGATTGTATGTACCTGAGAAACACTACCAGAAACACACGGTTATTTACAGGTAGTGTTAGGATTGTATGTACCTGGGAAACACTACCAGAAACACAGGGTTATTTACAGGTAGTGTTAGGATTGTATGTACCTGAGAAAAACACTATCAGAAACACAGAGTTATTTACAGGTAGTGTTAGGATTGTATGTACCTGAGAAACACTACCAGAAACACACGGTTATTTACAGGTAGTGTTAGGATTGTATGTACCTGAGAAACACTACCAGAAACACACGGTTATTTACAGGTAGTGTTAGGATTGTATGTACCTGGGAAACACTACCAGAAACACAGGGTTATTTACAGGTAGTGTTAGGATTGTATGTACCTGAGAAAAACACTACCAGAAACACAACGTTATTTACAGGTAGTGTTAGGATTGTATGTACCTGAGAAAAACACTATCAGAAACACAGAGTTATTTACAGGTAGTGTTAGGATTGTATGTACCTGAGAAACACTACCAGAAACACACGGTTATTTACAGGTAGTGTTAGGATTGTATGTACCTGAGAAAAACACTATCAGAAACACAGGGTTATTTACAGGTAGTGTTAGGATTGTATGTACCTGAGAAACACTACCAGAAACACAGAGTTATTTACAGGTAGTGTTAGGATTGTATGTACCTGAGAAACACTACCAGAAACACACGGTTATTTACAGGTAGTGTTAGGATTGTATGTACCTGGGAAACACTACCAGAAACACAGGGTTATTTACAGGTAGTGTTAGGATTGTATGTACCTGAGAAAAACACTATCAGAAACACAGGGTTATTTACAGGTAATGTTAGGATTGTATGTACCTGAGAAACACTACCAGAAACACAGAGTTATTTACAGGTAGTGTTAGGATTGTATGTACCTGAGAAACACTACCAGAAACACACGGTTATTTACAGGTAGTGTTAGGATTGTATGTACCTGGGAAACACTACCAGAAACACAGGGTTATTTACAGGTAGTGTTAGGATTGTATGTACCTGAGAAAAACACTATCAGAAACACAGAGTTATTTACAGGTAGTGTTAGGATTATATGTACCTGAGAAACACTACCAGAAACACACGGTTATTTACAGGTAGTGTTAGGATTGTATGTACCTGGGAAACACTACCAGAAACACAGAGTTATTTACAGGTAGTGTTAGGATTGTATGTACCTGGGAAACACACTATCAGAAACACAACATTATTTACAGGTAGTGTTAGGATTGTATGTACCTGAGAAAAACACTATCAGAAACACAGAGTTATTTACAGGTAGTGTTAGGATTGTATGTACCTGAGAAACACTATCAGAAACACAGGGTTATTTACAGGTAGTGTTAGGATTGTATGTACCTGAGAAACACTACCAGAAACACAGAGTTATTTACAGGTAGTGTTAGGATTGTATGTACCTGAGAAACACTACCAGAAACACACGGTTATTTACAGGTAGTGTTAGGATTGTATGTACCTGGGAAACACTACCAGAAACACAGGGTTATTTACACAAATTACAGGTAGTGTTAGGATTGTATGTACCTGGGAAAAACACTATCAGAAACACAGAGTTATTTACAGGTAGTGTTAGGATTGTATGTACCTGGGAAACACACTATCAGAAACACAACGTTATTTACAGGTAGTGTTAGGATTGTATGTACCTGAGAAAAACACTATCAGAAACACAAAGTTATTTACAGGTAGTGTTAGGATTGTATGTACCTGAGAAACACTACCAGAAACACACAGTTATTTACAGGTAGTGTTAGGATTGTATGTACCTGAGAAAAACACTATCAGAAACACAGGGTTATTTACAGGTAGTGTTAGGATTGTATGTACCTGAGAAACACTACCAGAAACACAGAGTTATTTACAGGTAGTGTTAGGATTGTATGTACCTGAGAAACACTACCAGAAACACACGGTTATTTACAGGTAGTGTTAGGATTGTATGTACCTGGGAAACACTACCAGAAACACAGGGTTATTTACAGGTAGTGTTAGGATTGTATGTACCTGAGAAAAACACTATCAGAAACACAGAGTTATTTACAGGTAGTGTTAGGATTGTATGTACCTGAGAAACACTACCAGAAACACACGGTTATTTACAGGTAGTGTTAGGATTGTATGTACCTGAGAAACACTACCAGAAACACACGGTTATTTACAGGTAGTGTTAGGATTGTATGTACCTGGGAAACACTACCAGAAACACAGGGTTATTTACAGGTAGTGTTAGGATTGTATGTACCTGAGAAAAACACTATCAGAAACACAACGTTATTTACAGGTAGTGTTAGGATTGTATGTACCTGAGAAAAACACTATCAGAAACACAGAGTTATTTACAGGTAGTGTTAGGATTGTATGTACCTGAGAAACACTACCAGAAACACACGGTTATTTACAGGTAGTGTTAGGATTGTATGTACCTGAGAAAAACACTATCAGAAACACAGGGTTATTTACAGGTAGTGTTAGGATTGTATGTACCTGAGAAACACTACCAGAAACACAGAGTTATTTACAGGTAGTGTTAGGATTGTATGTACCTGAGAAACACTACCAGAAACACACGGTTATTTACAGGTAGTGTTAGGATTGTATGTACCTGGGAAACACTACCAGAAACACAGGGTTATTTACAGGTAGTGTTAGGATTGTATGTACCTGAGAAAAACACTATCAGAAACACAGGGTTATTTACAGGTAATGTTAGGATTGTATGTACCTGAGAAACACTACCAGAAACACAGAGTTATTTACAGGTAGTGTTAGGATTGTATGTACCTGAGAAACACTACCAGAAACACACGGTTATTTACAGGTAGTGTTAGGATTGTATGTACCTGGGAAACACTACCAGAAACACAGGGTTATTTACAGGTAGTGTTAGGATTGTATGTACCTGAGAAAAACACTATCAGAAACACAGAGTTATTTACAGGTAGTGTTAGGATTATATGTACCTGAGAAACACTACCAGAAACACACGGTTATTTACAGGTAGTGTTAGGATTGTATGTACCTGGGAAACACTACCAGAAACACAGAGTTATTTACAGGTAGTGTTAGGATTGTATGTACCTGGGAAACACACTATCAGAAACACAACATTATTTACAGGTAGTGTTAGGATTGTATGTACCTGAGAAAAACACTATCAGAAACACAGAGTTATTTACAGGTAGTGTTAGGCTTGTATGTACCTGGGAAACACACTATCAGAAATAGTTGTTTACAGGTAGTCGCATGTGGTTTGTTTTGGAAAACATTACCAGCTTCAAAATTATTTACAGATTACATTGTGTGTGTGTTTGAAAAAGGTATCAGAAACCATTATTTACAGGTAGTCAGATGATTGTGTGTACTTGAGAAAACACACAGAAACACAGTGTTATTTACAGGTAGTCAGATGATTGTGTGTACTTGAGAAAACACACAGAAACACAGTGTTATTTACAGGTAGTCAGATGATTGTGTGTACTTGAGAAAACACACAGAAACACAGTGTTATTTACAAGTAGTCAGATGATTGTGTGTACTTGAGAAAACACACAGAAACACAGTGTTATTTACAGGTAGTCAGATGATTGTGTGTACTTGAGAAAACACACAGAAACACAGTGTTATTTACAGGTAGTCAGATGATTGTGTGTACTTGAGAAAACACACAGAAACACAGTGTTATTTACAGGTAGTCAGATGATTGTGTGTACTTGAGAAAACACACAGAAACACAGTGTTATTTACAGGTAGTCAGATGATTGTGTGTACTTGAGAAAACACACAGAAACACAGTGTTATTTACAGGTAGTCAGATGATTGTGTGTACTTGAGAAAACACACAGAAACACAGTGTTATTTACAGGTAGTCAGATGATTGTGTGTACTTGAGAAAACACACAGAAACACAGTGTTATTTACAGGTAGTCAGATGATTGTGTGTACTTGAGAAAACACACAGAAACACAGTGTTATTTACAAGTAGTCAGATGATTGTGTGTACTTGAGAAAACACACAGAAACACAGTGTTATTTACAGGTAGTCAGATGATTGTGTGTACTTGAGAAAACACACAGAAACACAGTGTTATTTACAAGTAGTCAGATGATTGTGTGTACTTGAGAAAACACACAGAAACACAGTGTTATTTACAGGTAGTCAGATGATTGTGTGTACTTGAGAAAACACACAGAAACACAGTGTTATTTACAAGTAGTCAGATGATTGTGTGTACTTGAGAAAACACACAGAAACACAGTGTTATTTACAGGTAGTCAGATGATTGTGTGTACTTGAGAAAACACACAGAAACACAGTGTTATTTACAGGTAGTCAGATGATTGTGTGTACTTGAGAAAACACACAGAAACACAGTGTTATTTACAGGTAGTCAGATGATTGTGTGTACTTGAGAAAACACACAGAAACACAGTGTTATTTACAAGTAGTCAGATGATTGTGTGTACTTGAGAAAACACACAGAAACACAGTGTTATTTACAGGTAGTCAGATGATTGTGTGTACTTGAGAAAACACACAGAAACACAGTGTTATTTACAGGTAGTCAGATGATTGTGTGTACTTGAGAAAACACACAGAAACACAGTGTTATTTACAAGTAGTCAGATGATTGTGTGTACTTGAGAAAACACACAGAAACACAGTGTTATTTACAGGTAGTCAGATGATTGTGTGTACTTGAGAAAACACACAGAAACACAGTGTTATTTACAAGTAGTCAGATGATTGTGTGTACTTGAGAAAACACACAGAAACACAGTGTTATTTACAGGTAGTCAGATGATTGTGTGTACTTGAGAAAACACACAGAAACACAGTGTTATTTACAGGTAGTCAGATGATTGTGTGTACTTGAGAAAACACACAGAAACACAGTGTTATTTACAGGTAGTCAGATGATTGTGTGTACTTGAGAAAACACACAGAAACACAGTGTTATTTACAGGTAGTCAGATGATTGTGTGTACTTGAGAAAACACACAGAAACACAGTGTTATTTACAGGTAGTCAGATGATTGTGTGTACTTGAGAAAACACACAGAAACACAGTGTTATTTACAGGTAGTCAGATGATTGTGTGTACTTGAGAAAACACACAGAAACACAGTGTTATTTACAGGTAGTCAGATGATTGTGTGTACTTGAGAAAACACACAGAAACACAGTGTTATTTACAGGTAGTCAGATGATTGTGTGTACTTGAGAAAACACACAGAAACACAGTGTTATTTACAGGTAGTCAGATGATTGTGTGTACTTGAGAAAACACACAGAAACACAGTGTTATTTACAGGTAGTCAGATGATTGTGTGTACTTGAGAAAACACACAGAAACACAGTGTTATTTACAGGTAGTCAGATGATTGTGTGTACTTGAGAAAACACACAGAAACACAGTGTTATTTACAGGTAGTCAGATGATTGTGTGTACTTGAGAAAACACACAGAAACACAGTGTTATTTACAGGTAGTCAGATGATTGTGTGTACTTGAGAAAACACACAGAAACACAGTGTTATTTACAGGTAGTCAGATGATTGTGTGTACTTGAGAAAACACACAGAAACACAGTGTTATTTACAGGTAGTCAGATGATTGTGTGTACTTGAGAAAACACACAGAAACACAGTGTTATTTACAGGTAGTCAGATGATTGTGTGTACTTGAGAAAACACACAGAAACACAGTGTTATTTACAGGTAGTCAGATGATTGTGTGTACTTGAGAAAACACACAGAAACACAGTGTTATTTACAGGTAGTCAGATGATTGTGTGTACTTGAGAAAACACACAGAAACACAGTGTTATTTACAGGTAGTCAGATGATTGTGTGTACTTGAGAAAACACACAGAAACACAGTGTTATTTACAGGTAGTCAGATGATTGTGTGTACTTGAGAAAACACACAGAAACACAGTGTTATTTACAGGTAGTCAGATGATTGTGTGTACTTGAGAAAACACACAGAAACACAGTGTTATTTACAGGTAGTCAGATGATTGTGTGTACTTGAGAAAACACACAGAAACACAGTGTTATTTACAGGTAGTCAGATGATTGTGTGTACTTGAGAAAACACACAGAAACACAGTGTTATTTACAGGTAGTCAGATGATTGTGTGTACTTGAGAAAACACACAGAAACACAGTGTTATTTACAGGTAGTCAGATGATTGTGTGTACTTGAGAAAACACACAGAAACACAGTGTTATTTACAGGTAGTCAGATGATTGTGTGTACTTGAGAAAACACACAGAAACACAGTGTTATTTACAGGTAGTCAGATGATTGTGTGTACTTGAGAAAACACACAGAAACACAGTGTTATTTACAGGTAGTCAGATGATTGTGTGTACTTGAGAAAACACACAGAAACACAGTGTTATTTACAGGTAGTCAGATGATTGTGTGTACTTGAGAAAACACACAGAAACACAGTGTTATTTACAGGTAGTCAGATGATTGTGTGTACTTGAGAAAACACACAGAAACACAGTGTTATTTACAAGTAACCAAATGCAAAACTAGACTTGCATGAGCAATGGATAAACAAAATAATCATATGTATAATTTTTTGAGGCCTTTTATGTAAAAAAAACAAAAAAAACAAAAAAACAAGTTTTTTTTTTTAATGCTAAAATTATTCCACTAATTAATTATGTAGGCCTATGTTTTGTAATGGGCTTTATTCCATGTATTATATAGCCTATCCAAGGTTTCCTTCTTTTTCTGTGTTAAGAGCATTAATACGTTTAGTTCCTTCTTTCCTTCTTTCTTTTCCCCAATATTTATAGTACAGTGAAACACCTCTAAACCGGACCCTCAGTAACACAGACATGTTTCACAGTCCATTAGATATATATATATATATATATATCAGTTCAGCTTAGAAACTCTTTAAACCAGATACCCCTTAAAACTTGCCTTGTTACTTTTATTGGGTGTCCATTTTAGCAGGATTTCGCTCTAGTAGAAAACCCCACTAATGCTCTTCTTTTTTCTTTTTTTCTTTCTTTCTTTCTTTGTTTCTTTCTTTTCCCAAATGTTTATGTTAGTAAAACTATCTGTCTACTTCATTTATCTCCTGCAGGTGTTTCAACTGTGAGAGCAAGTTTCCGAGTACGATCCGCCTGATCGACCACCTGACAAGCGCCCACCTGCAGGACGACACCAGCCAGTGGGACAGTCTGTTCGAGAAGAGCATCGACAACAGTCTGTACCTGCCCGAGCCCCAGGACAGTATTAAAAACAAGCACGTCAACATCCCCGACGAACTGAAAGAGGTGGCCGTTGAGAACATCCCCGACGATGTCGTCCTAGGTGCGGTTGACGACTCAGATTTGTCTCTCATCGGCAAGTCGGACTTGAACGAAAGTCTGGGTTCGAAAAATAACGAAAATTCCAATGATGGTGAATGCAAGATGACTACGAACGGTCTTCTTCAGTCTTTACAAAAACCAGTTTCAGAAGAACTGGAAAACACGTCTAATGATATCATTAAAGCTAATACTGGTTTGGAACCCCAAATGACTTCAGAAGAGAATGTGCAACCATCTCTTCCTGAAGACAGTGATAAAAACAATTGTAGTTTGAATACAACATCATCAACAATGGTTGGTGATGGTGATAAAAATAACTCTAATTTCGAAACGTCATCAGCCTTGGAACTAAATGAACAATCTTCTATTGCTGACAATCCCGAAAACAATAATTCCAGTTTTAAAAACCCACCATCTTTTGAGCTCACTGAAAACCTTTCTACGGTGGAAGATTCTGATAAAAACAGCGCCAGTTTTGAAAAACTGTCAACTGCAGAATTGAAAGAACAAACTTGTACCAGCATTTTGCAAAATACTGAAGGCTGTAACCCACAAGCAGAAGTTACAAACATTGAAAATGATTTGTCTGAACAGCTAGTTGGTAAAGAGCTTGAGGAAAAAATTGACGAAATTTGTAACAAAGATGCCACCGGTGACGATGTACTGAAGAAAGACCACGCAGTGGATCTTGATGAGGACAGTGCAGGAACAAACGACCAAGAGAAAGAGAACATTGACAACAAGGCCGCCACTGGCACGGACAAAGAGCTGAAAGACTTCATAGAGAAACTAGGTTACCGGAACATGACAATGGAGATTTTTCACAAGCTGCGTGAGACGTTTGGAACAGAGGAGTGTGAATTCTGTGGTAAACTCTTCTACAGTAAGACGGACTTCGAGCCACACGTTAGAACACACACAGGTAATGGGCTTTCACTGTTTGCACAAAATAGTCTGTGGCTTTGTTCCACTGTTAGAATTATTCTGAAACTTGGTTCAATGTCAGAAGGGTGAGATGTAGCCCAGTGGTAAAGCACTCACTTGGTTTGTGGTTGGTTCGAGATCAATCCCTACTGGAGGCCTGTTGGGCTATTTCTCGTTCCAACCACGACTGGTATATCAAAGGCTGTGGTATGTGTTATCCTGTCTGTGAGATGGTGCATATAAAGTGTCCCTTGCTACTAATGGAAAAATGTAGTGAGTTTCCTCTCTATAAGATTGTCAGAATTACCAAATGTTTGACATCCAATAGCTGATAATTAATCATTCAATGTGCTCTACTGGTGTCGTTAAACAAAACAAACTTTAAACTTTAGTTGCTTTGTTCCATTGTCACAATTATAGTGAAATTTGGTTCAGTGCCCAAGAATCTGCTTGATGAGTGGTAAATCATAAGATTGACTTCTTTCAGGAATAGGCTTCTCATTTCCACTATTCTACAACTTGTATGTCACTTTTTTTGTCCTGTCTGTGTAGTGGCCTTAGGGAAATAATAAGTGAATCATAATCTTTATATCGCAAGTTTTCGAAAACCATTGCACCTTAACAACTGTACCATTTTAATTTGGGAAATTTAAAAAATGAAGCCACACAGTTTCAAACATTCAAATGACAACACATTGCATTTGAAGAAAAAACCAAACCAGGTCAGAATTATGTTTGTGTATTAAGGCAGTATTTACATGTAGCTCATTTGAGGTGTTTGTGTCACATGATCGAATCACCTCGACGTGTATCCAACTGATTGGGATTTTTCTTGTTCCAGCCAGTGCACCAGAACTGGTCAAAGGCTGTGGTACGTGCTTTCCTGTCTGTGGGAAAGTGCATATAAAAGGTCCCTTTGTGCATTAGGAAAAATGTAGCGGGTTTCTTCTGATGACTATATGTCAGAATTGCCAAATGTTTAACATCCAATAGCCAATGTGGTACAGTTACGTTGCATTCTAGCATCATTATGAATGCCACTTTAATGGATACCTAATATACAGTATGTAAGAAATAAGACAAGCTTGTAATTGTCACATGACCAGTGTTCGCTATTTAAGGGGAGCTAGTCACTCTGCTCCTCCAGGACTAGTTGAAAGAGAGTAACGTTTGGCTGCCTTACCTATCAGTATGGTAATATTATCTTTAAATGGATCCCCTTGGTGGGGTCTGCATGATTGGCTTCAGTAACTGGATAGTCCGGATTTAGGGAGAGGATACAAAAGTGATAGATTCTTACTACCCATTGGAAGTTTTATGAAAACAGCAAGTAATTATGCAGTAAATGTTTTATGTATTATATTACTGAAGTGAACATGGTAAACATGTTTTAAAGTTCTGTTTTCTCTCAGGAGACACACCTTTTGTGTGTGACGACAGTTGGTAGGTAATTATGTAGTAAATGTTCTATATAAAATATTACTAAAGTGAACATCGTAAACATTTTAAAGTTCTGTTTTCTTTCAGGAGACAAACCTTTTGTGTGTGACAACGACAGCTGTTCGTTCCGCGCCATCAGCAAGGAGATTCTGCGACAGCACGTGGACCGCGAACACGGCCACGTCCAGTTCCAGTGTAAGGAGTGCACGTTCGTCACCAACAGCCGCAGTCAGCTGTGGAGTCACCACCTCAAACACCTCGGCATCACCGGGCTCGAGTGCGAAAAGTGCAAACAGAAGTTCAACAGGTACTTCACTTTAATAGATACTCAACAAAATTCATTGAGGGTTAGCAGATGTGTTAGTATTTTTTTGTTATTGTCACATTATTAGTCCCTTACCAGTCCAAATGAAGAGAACTATAGGTTTCAATTCTAATTGTCTGTCCATATCTGTCTGTCTGTTGGTCTCATATTCAGTTTCCGGACGTTTTGGTAATGCCTCAAGATATTGAGTTAACATTTTGTATATAATTTTATCATATTAAGTTGCAACTTAGGATATAAAAATAATTTCTTAGGCCCAGTCAGGGACATGTATTGTTTTGCAGTACACTCAAAATACTTGTTTTTTGGGTGGGTGGGGTGGTGGTGGTGGGGGGGGGGGGGTAACCTCAGTGCAATAGGTTTCTGAATGTGTTGAAGGATTGCAGTTCAGTGGTAGAGTGCTTATCCGAGGTTTGATCGTGGAATAGATTGGTCTCAATGGACTTGAGGGTGGTGTGGGTGGTTCTTGTCCCAACCAGTGTTCCATTGCCGGTATACCTTACTGCTATTCATAGACTTTGTATTGGCAATGACTTTCGTTTCTCACAAACTAGACTGGGTGTTTAGCAATCTGATAGCCATATTGATTTTTTTTTTTATTTGAGATCATGTCATTAAAGAAATATATTTCTCTTTTTTTTCTTTCCTGAATGTGTTTTTATTTGTATTAAACCATAATGACTACCAGCAGTGTTATGGCTTATAACAGTCTTCAATAACTTTTATTTATGTTCATTTTATCTGCATGTAGTCAGTGAAGGAAGAGCGGCATTGGATCTTTGCTGCTTACAAAACATTAAAGGGCTTAAAGTAACATGTCAAGGATCACAGTTACTGTGGTATTAATTTTTTTTGATCTTGGCCAAATTATTACTGACCAAGATAGTTGTGCTATACACATGTTCTTCAGAATGAGCTACATTGATTCATTTCTGTTATATTTCAGCCTGAAAGTTCTCCGAGGTCATCTGTTGCTGGTGCACCCTGAGATTGACAAGGAGGAGGTGGCTAGGATGACAGGATATCAGCTAAGCCACACCCACAAGATCCAGGGAAAGCTGGGTAATGGTTCATGTAGTCACAAATACTGGGGATTTGCTGACATACATGTAGTGGTTAAGCTGTTGGTTTGGTAGATGCTACATGTAACTGTATATCCCATGACCGGCTCCAACTAACAGAAGGTTTTAATGACTCAGTGGGAAGCTGTAATACCACTACAACAACTTCTCTCTCACTAATCACCAACCAAATGTTCTAGATATAAGGGCAAAAATAAATTAAAATTTAAATTTTCACACTTTACAGAGCGTTTTTGTCTTCAACATTATTCTGTTGGAAATACTTGGTACCTCCACAGTGATAACTGTTGTCACATCCAATGAAATAAGCACAATTGAAATTGAATGCTGTGTGGTGTAGATCCCATGTGTAATTTATCAATAAAAAGGCTGTGATGGCTGAAACAATTTTAATAAATAACCTAATGTTTACCACAAATACATCATGGTGCAAGAAGCTTTAATGTTTAATTAAAAAAAAAATAAAAAAAATATATATATATATATATATATATATAAAACAATTCTCGATGGTGTCGTGGTTAAGCCATCGGACATAAGGCTGGTAGGTATTGAGTTCGCAGCCCAGTACCGGCTCCCACCCAGAGCGAGTTTTAACGACTCAATGGGTAGGTGTAAAACCACTCCACCGACTTCTCTGCCAGTAACAACTAACCACTAACTCACTGTCCTGGACAGACAGCCCAGATAGCTGAGGTGTGTGTGTGCCCAGGAGAGTGTGCTTGAAACGTAATTGGATATAAGCATGAAAATAAGTTGAAATTAAATTATATATATGACTTTTAATTTTTTATTTTTTTTAACAGGACGTCACACTTACAAATGTCCTTACTGTGATCGTGTGTTCACTCGGGCCAACTCAGAACTGCAGAAACACCTGTGGATGCACGAGGGCATCAAGCCGTTCAAGTGTCCCATGTGTTCGTACGGCTGCCGGAGTAAAAACAATCTCCAGAACCACATGCTCCGCCACTCGGCCGAGAAACCCTTCCTCTGTAATGAGTGTGGCAAAGCGTACAAGTCGCGCACAGCTCTACGCTGGCACGTCAAGTCTCACAAGCACGGCAAGCTCTTCAAGTGTGACAAGTAACTAGTTTTATTTTAACAATCTGTGTTTTAGTTTTATCAAGGTAGGGGGTTGGGGGCAGGACGTAGTCCAGTGGCAAAGCATACAAGTCACGCACAGCTCTACGCTGGCATGTCGTCTCACAAGCACGGCAAGCTCTTCAAGTGTGACAAGTAACTAGTTTTATTTTAACAATCTGTGTTTTAGTTTTATCGAGGTAGGGGGCTGGGGGCAGGACGTAGCCCAGTGGTAAAGCACTCGCTTGATGTGCAATTGGTCTAGAATTAATTCCTGTCGATGGGCCAATTGGGCTATTTCTTGTTCCAGCCAGTGCACCACACCTGGAATATCAAAGGCCCCGTGATGTGCTATCCTGTCTTTGGGATGGTACATGTCAAAGAACCCTTGCTACTAATAGAAAAATGTAGCGGGTTTTCCTCTCTAAGACTATATAAAATTATCAAATGTTCGACATCCAGTAGCCGATGTTTGACGTCCAGTAGCCGGTGTTTGACATCCAGTAGCCGGTGTTTGACATCCAGTAGCCGATGTTTGACGTCCAGTAGCCGGTGTTTGACATCCAGTAGCCGGTGTTTGAAGTCCAGTAGCCGGTGTTTGACGTCCAGTAGCCGGTGTTTGACGTCCAGTAGCCTATGTTTGACGTCCAGTAGCCGGTGTTTGACATCCAGTAGCCGGTGTTTGACATCCAGTAGCCGGTGTTTGACATCCAGTAGCCGATGTTTGACATCCAGTAGCCGATGTTTGAGAAATCAATGTTTTATTGAGAGCGGGATGTAGTTCAACTATTTTTGTGTGCAATTTAGAAAACAATCTGCTCAAAAATAAATAACTTGTAGTAAATTCTATATTATGAAAAAAAGGTGTTCTCTATGGGAAGGACTATAGGTTTTCCCATCCAAAAACACATTAAGAATAGTGAACCTGTGTACTTTTAGAAAACATTTGTCATATAGTTTATAAAAACGTCTGTATTCGTAAAACATCGAACAAGATTTGAAAGTTGCCCAATCCCAAAAACATTTATTTTGTATTTCACAGTAATAAATATTACTTAAACAAAGATTCATAATTTTATTAAAAAAAAAAATTCTGTAACATTTGCTGTTTGTCATATAGTTTATAAAAACGTTTGTATTTGTAAAACAGAACAAGACTTGAAAGTTGCCCAATCCCAAAACCATTTATTTTGTATTTCACAGTAATAAATATTGCTTAAACAAAGATTCATAATTTTATTCAAATTTTTTTTTTTTTTCTACTGTAACATTTGCTATTTATTCTTCAGATGTCCTTATGAAGCCACACAGAGAAGTCATCTGAAACGCCACCAGGAAACTCACGATGTCTTGAAGCGTTTTGTGTGTGCTCACTGCGACTATTCGGCCAACACGGTCGGCTACCTCAAGATTCACTACGCCAAGGCTCACAAGGGTCTCGCGTACGTGCCGAGTGTGAGGGCGCCACCGAGGAGCGTCCTCGTCGACTCGCGCGTCTACAAGTGCCTCAGCTGCGAGTACATCTTCGGAAACCTCTCCGACCTGAAGCGCCATCTCAGAATACGGCACCAGGTGCAGGTTCAGGGAATAACAGATCTCGATCAAGTGCAGATTTCAGAAGTACAGGTACAGTTGTTTGGTGGGGGGGGGGGATATTTTTTGTGTGAGGGGGTGTTCTGTTTTATCAGTAATCATGATTCACATAGGCCTGTTGTCAGTCAAATTTTATACACAGAAAGCATTTCTGGGGAGAGATTGCCATGTAGCTTAGAGGTAGAGATCTTGTAAGAGGTGTAATTTGTACTTAGTGTTTTTCCTATTCCAACCAGTGATCCACAACTCTTGTATCAAAGGCGGTGGTATATGAAAAAAAAATCCCTTAATGCTACTCAGAGATTGCAGTGTTTCTCATCAATAGATATTGACATGAGGTGCAACTGGGCTTTTTTCTATTCCAACCAGTGCCTCACAACTAACACATAAAACCATGGTATATGCTGTCCCGTCTACAGGAAAGTATGTGCATGTACATGTATTTAAAGATCTCTAGCTACCTCCCTCCCCTCCCTCCCTCTCTCTTCTCTTTATCTCTCTCGCGCCGTCTCTCTTTTGTCATCTCTCTCTCTTGCTATATCTGTCTCTCGCGCGTGCGCCCACACACACACACATGCTATCTGTCAAATGTCAATATAACCAAAGAGCTAAAGTTAAAGATGTGCTGAGGTGCCGTTAAACAAACATTCCTTTCCTTCTTTCCTTTTAGGTTATTCAATGTGCTGAGGAAGATGCCATCATTGACGAGTCTTTCGATGCGGTCAACTCTGTAGAGAACACACAACAGATGGGTAGGCACATGTGTATCTTAATTAGGCTTGTCTCTTGTTTTTCTAAAGGTATGACTTTCTGAGTCTAGCAAAGTTTCTGTTGTTTGCATGAGTTAAATTTTATCAAAGTCCTGGGTCCAGACTTTAAAGCCTTTGATCAACCTGCTGATAAGTTCAATAACCACTTCAACCATTGGTAGTATTTGGCTAATAAAAGTTTGTTTATATTGGTCGATTTTTAATAATTTTGAAGGAAAAAGTCTCTACATTAATGGAAATTGGTTGAAACAAAATTTGTTTCCTTGTAAGCCCCGACAGTTTTATAAGCATTGTTGCTGTCACGTTTTATTACTAACATTCATTCAAATGATATCTATGGAGAACTGAAAACTAATAGGTTGTTTTCCATCACAAGGCTTCAGTTTTGGAGATAGGAAGAACATTTCATGTTGTTTCTTTAAAAGTCTGTATGTTATTATCCTCCATTGATCGTTACTGGGGTGGCACCATACATTCCTTTTATAATTAATATTATTTATGCCGAGTGGGGAATTGTGTTTTTGTCTTGGCTATAACTATAACTTTTTGGTGAGGAAACTTCCCCTGGACTTGTATGGTCAGTTGAGGAAAGTATATGTGGAAAATGATACGTTCTGGAATAGTACACAACTGGGTTTCTGTGTCTTGTTTTAGTTTAAAGACATATAATATTTAAAGATGTATAATTAAATTTCTGTTACATTCATTATTATTAGCAAGTGTGATTCAAATTGAATTATAAGTATTGTCTGTTATTTCTTTCACGTTCTTCTGGGTATGAACAAACAAACAAAATCATCTGCAAACTTATGTGAGAACGGCTTCGCTGATTCACACAGTTTGCAGATGATATTTTTTTGCTTCATACCCTGATGAACATAACAGAAATAAGAGACAATCATGAATTATGTGTTTTAGACGACAGTTCCAAGATGGATGAGAAGACTGCATCAGCCGTGAATCTGCTTCAACAAATCATCGACATCTCGCAGCAGGGAACCAGTACAGAGGTAAAGTCTGCTACGTGCGGGGTGGAGGGTGGAAGATCTAGTTCATTGGTAGAGTGCTCACCAGAGGTGCAAGGGGTCAACATCGTCTCAACCAGTGTCCCTTTTGATTGTATTATTTATCGAAGGGACAGATCCTAGTTTCAACCTGTGAAAATTAACGCTAAGTTTAGTTAATATACAAACCTGTAACACATTTGGATAAAGTTATAATTGAGTGAAACATGAGTCTGTAACTTTGAAATGGTGAAATACCCTATAAAAATAGACTCCATAACTGTTACTTTTCAGACGCACATGCATTTTTAAAAATATGAGAAATGTGATATTAAAAACACTTCGAATGTACGGAAATTGATAATCTAAACCATAAAATCTAAGTAAAGTATGATTTCAGTTATCAAATAGTAAAAAATATGCCTTAGTGTTTAAAAACTAGGGTATGTCCCTTTAAGATAAATGACCACGTCTGTGGAAAAGGGTACAGTTGAGGTAAAATTAAAAAATAGTTGGTGGTTTTTGTGCAGTTTTGATAGCCAGTGTCATAAGATTACAATAACCAAATATTTTGGCTCCTAGAGATATGTGACAACTGGAATCTCAAACATGTAATAACGATGGCAGTTGTTTTTGTTTTTACAGTTTATGATTGTATTTTGAGCAAGTAAAATATTATCAAACTATCATTTTATCATTAAAGTAAAATAAACAGACAACAAGCACAAGTGCATATCATGTCATTTCCAACAAATGGGTGTCTGAACGTACTAAACTGAAACATTAACACAAACATTCCTTTCTTTTCAGCTTGAGCAGCAGGAGATTGAGATGAAGTCGGACGATGGCCAGATGGTGGCCGTGCAGGCCGAGGACGGTCAGATGATGGTGGTCGACCCCGAGACCATCATCGTCCAGCAGGACGGGGAACAAGTGATCCTCGCCGATGGCAGCGTGGGGCCCGATGGGGGATATGTCATTCAGTATGTGTCACCAGGAGAATCACTGCTGGAGGAAATATCACTGGAAATACAGTCCACTGATTCTTAGTGATGAATCAATAGGAGTCACTGCTGGAGGAATTATCACTGGAAATACAGTCCACTGATTCTTAGTGATGAATCAATAGGAGACACTGCTGGAGGAAATATAACTGGAAATAACAGTCCACTGATTCTTAGTGATGAATCAATAGGAGTCACTGCTGGAGGAAATATCACTGGAAATACAGTCCACTGATTCTTGGTGATGAATCAATAGGAGTCACTGCTGGAGGAAATATCACTGGAAATACAGTCCACTGATTCTTGGTGATGAATCAATAGGAGTCACTGCTGGAGGAAATATCACTGGAAATACAGTCCACCGATTCTTGGTGATGAATCAATAGGAGTCACTGCTGGAGGAAATATCACTGGAAACACAGTCCACCGATTCTTGGTGATGAATTAATAGGAATCACTGATGGAGGAAATATCACTGAAAATACAGTCAACCGATTCTTGGTGCGGAATCAATAGTAGTCACTGCTGGAGGAAATATCACTGAAAATACAGTCAACCAATTATTGGTGCTGAATCAATAGGAGTCGCTGCTGGAGGAAATATCACTGAAAATACAGTCAACCGATTCTTAGTGATGAATCAGTAAGGAGTCACTGCTGGAAGAAATATCACTGGAAATAGTGTCCACCGATTCTTGGTGCTGAATCAATAGGAGTCACTGCTGTAGAAAATAATGGACTCTGCAAGGAACTGATGTGTGATATGATATGTTATTCAGTATGTAACACAAGAGACAATACGGAAAATTCCACTGGGAATGCATCCATCCGATTCCTAGTGGTAAAAACAGTGGAATGTGTTAACAAGAACCAGAAACACATTCAGTTCACACGCATTCTTTTACACAAGACTCAATAGACTGGTTTTTGGAATCTATATTGACACAAGTTCTGTTACAAAAGACTCAGTAGACTGGTTTTTGGAATCTATATTCACACAAGTTCTGTTACAAAAGACTCAGTAGACTGGTTTTTGGAATCTATATTCACACAAGTTCTGCTACAAAAGACTCAGTAGACTGCTTTTTGGAATTTATTTTACATGTGATAGAGCGGAAATCATCAAATAGTATTGTTAAACACCAATTATATTGCAATTCAATGCTTACACATGTAAAAATGCATCCACATTTCCTCTTGTTAGATACCTTTTAAGGCAACTTGTATTATAAATGCTAGCTAACAGCCACTTGTATGCATGTAGTTTCTCTATTTATTGTCTATTTATTATCAAGACAAAGAGTTTTTCTAAGTACAGTACTAGGGTATGTTTAGGAGGACAAGTGATTGTGTTTACTCATTAAGACTGGTTTTTGTGCCTAACCTGAGATGAATGTGATGTGATAGACGATGATGGTACCAGTCAAATTGTTCGTGAATGCTCCGACTTCCGAACAGGCCACTCTTAGTTTCCAACTGTTTTCATTACAATGACTGAGCATTATAAAACTAAATCTGGCGAATACAATGTGTTTGCCAGAATAAGATTCATACAAATAATAATTTCTGGTGAATAATTAGACACTGTCAGATTGTGTTAATTTATTTTATGCAACACAGTTACTAGTATTAATCCATTATAAATACATTTGTGTGGCCAAGAAAATTTACATTCTTTATTTATTTTCTACCTGTACAATAAAACCAAAACAAAACAGTATTTACTTGTATTTTATTGTCAGTGTTACGTTTTTAACCCCTACAAATCAACATTTAAAAGTATTATACTACTAACTTAAAACTTTTTTTTTTAACAAACTGCCATCAGTTGCACAAATTAAGTTTGTTAAAAACAAATGTGTAACAAATATTAGGCAACTTGGTGTGATTTTAATATATTTTTTGGTACAAGTTTTAGCATTATTCAGTGTAAACTTAAA
Source organism: Gigantopelta aegis (assembly GCF_016097555.1). Classification (NCBI taxonomy): domain Eukaryota; kingdom Metazoa; phylum Mollusca; class Gastropoda; order Neomphalida; family Peltospiridae; genus Gigantopelta; species Gigantopelta aegis. The sequence goes on along the minus strand of NC_054712.1, from coordinate 57,443,248 downwards.
TGTCAGTTCATCAGTTTCCTTTTGTAACTTACAAATTATGGATGTCTTTGAAAATATGGGAGTCAAACTTGATGAGGTCAAAGGTTATAATACTGCCAAAAACCCGTACAACTTGCTAAAGATATAACATCAAATGTGAAAAACTCATTTATGATCCAAACCTGCTATTAGTTCACAACCAACCATAAAGGTTTATAAATGCAAAATTTGTAACAAAGCTTGTTTTAAAAACAAAACCGGCTATCTTATGATACATGTATATCCCCAACTCACCTTTTGCCTACGATAATAAAACAAAACCGGCTATCTTATGATACATGTATATTCCCAACTCGCCTTTTGCCAATGATAATAAAACAAAACCGGCGGCTATCTTATGATACATGTATATTCCCAACTCACCTTTTGCCTACGATAATAAAACAAAACCGGCTATCTTATGATACATGTATATTCCCAACTCACCTTTTGCCTACGATAATAAAACAAAACCGGCGGCTATCTTATGATACATGTATATTCCAACTCACCTTTTGCCAACGATAATAAAACAAAACCGGCGGCTATCTTATGATACATGTATATTCCCAACTCACCTTTTGCCAACGATAATAAAACAAAACCGGCGGCTATCTTATGATACATGTATATTCCAACTCACCTTTTGCCAACGATAATAAAACAAAACCGGCGGCTATCTTATGATACATGTATATTCCCAACTCACCTTTTGCCAACGATAATAAAACAAAACCGGCGGCTATCTTATGATACATGTATATTCCAACTCACCTTTTGCCAACGATAATAAAACAAAACCGGCGGCTATCTTATGATACATGTATATTCCCAACTCACCTTTTGCCAACGATAATAAAACAAAACCGGCGGCTATCTTATGATACATGTATATTCCCAACTCACCTTTTGCCAACGATAATAAAACAAAACCGGCGGCTATCTTATGATACATGTATATTCCAACTCACCTTTTGCCAACGATAATAAAACAAAACCGGCGGCTATCTTATGATACATGTATATTCCCAACTCACCCTTTGCCTACGATAAGAATTTCATTAAAGGGACAGACCCTAGTTTCAGCCCATAAAAATGCACATTACGTTTAGTTGATCTACATGTACAAACCTGTAACACATTTGGATAAAGTTACAATTGAGTGAAACATCAGTCTGTGACTTTGAAATGGTGAAATACCCTCTAAAAATAGACTAAAAATAAACTCCATAACTGTTACTTCTCAGATGCATGTGCGTTTTTAAAAATATGAGAAATGCATTTTGTGATATTAAAAACACCCGGATGACCAAAAACACTTCGAATGTACAGAAATGTATAATCTAAACAATAAAATCTAAGTAAATTATGATTCCGTTACCAAAAATGGCTCTAATATTAAAATATATTCCTTAGTGTTTAAAAACTAGGGTATGTTCCTTTAACACTGTCACATACATACATGTACATACATACATACATGTACATACATATATACATATATACATATATATATATATATATATATATATACTCTTCAAAAAAAGAAACGCAAAAGGGTACAAATGGGTTATAACTCCGATTTTATGTTTCCTACCGGTTCATGCTTTGTGAATATAAGGTCATTGCATGTCCCAAACACATTCCCACGGTTACATTCGATAAAACGCAGCTACTGTACAATAAAGTTCCAAAATGTGAATATTCGCAAAAACGCAGCCACATGCAAACCATGTCACCACTGCACGTGCAACATGAACACCGACAGTATAAAAGTGCAGGGTGTTCGCTTGCCTGGCCTCTGTATCTGGCCGACAGTTGACAATCCAGGACATGCCACGTCTCAGTGAACCGCAGAGAAACAATGCCATCGGCCGACTAGATGCAGGCGAATCCAGAACGGCCGTTGCCAGGGCATTCCATGTGTCCCCAAGCACCATCTCCAGACTGTGGGACCGTTACCAGCAACATGGATCAACACGTGACCTCCCTAGATCCGGTCGACCATGGGTCACTACCCCCGGGCGGGTACGCCACCTTCGGGAACGATTGACTACTGCCACCTCCACAGCCGCAGCAATACCAGGTTTGCGCAGGATATCCGACCAGACCGTACGGAACCGCCTACGTGAGGTAGGAATTCGTGCCAGACGTCCAGTTCAAGGTGTCATCTTAACACCACAACACCGTCGACTCCGACTGCAGTGGTGCCAGATTCATCGACAATGGCCTCAACTGCGATGGAGACAGGTGTGGTTCAGTGACGAGTCCCGATTTCTGCTCCGACGTCATGATGGAAGATGTCGCGTGTATAGGCGTCGTGGTGAACATTATGCGGCAAACTGCGTGCAGGAAGTGGACAGATTCGGCGGGGGTAGTGTCATGGTGTGGGCAGCCATCTCACACACTGGCAGAACTGACCTGGTCCACGTGCAGGGCAACCTGAATGCACAGGGCTACATTGACCAGATCCTCCGGCCACACATCATTCCAGTTATGGCCAACGCCAACGCAGTGTTCCAACATGACAACGCCAGGCCTCACACAGCACGTCTCACAACGGCTTTCCTACAGAACAACAACATTAATGTCCTTCCTTGGCCATCGATATCACCGGATTTGAACCCAATTGAGCATCTATGGGACGAGTTGGACCGACAGCGACAACCACAGCCCCAGACCCTGCCCGAGCTGGCAGCAGCCTTGCAGGCCGAGTGGGCCACCATCCCCCGGGACGTCATCCGTACTCTGGTTGCTTCAATGGGCAGGCAGTTGTCAACACACGCGGAGGCCACACCCGGTATTGACTCCAGATGACCTTGACCGTGGTGGTGTGTCCTATCACTTACTCACAATGGACTAGAGTGAATTGTGAACAATCCTGCAACATTTGGTAATTATCGGACTCACCATTCAATAATTAAATCAATTCTCCAAATGTTACGACAATGTGATTTTGCGTTTCTTCTTTTGAAGAGTATATATATATAAACACACACATACACAGAGTTTAGTGAAAACAAATGATTAAAAGTCTAGTTTATCAAAGTGCATTCTAAATGTTAATTGTAATGTGGAATTCTATACAGCATTAAATATTAAGAAAATGAATTTAAAGAGACTGCCTTGAGGTTGCAGTTCTTGCTAAGCTCTCTATGACAAACTGCCATGTTAAAGACTAAAAATATATTTTCTTATTTGGAGAATACATGTACATGTATCTGTTTCTGTATATTCAATGTGTTTCTGATCATCCTAATGGTTGTGACACATAAATATGAAGCATAATATTCATTTTATTTCTTAATATATATATATACAATGAAACCAGGGTTTCTATATTATGGTAGCCCCACTCCCATGGCTAGTGATAATCAATGTTAGGCTAGTAAATTACTATTGCCATGCCCGACAGCTAGTGAGAAAAAAGAAAAAAGAGGTCAAATGTTGCAGTTAAAGGAAGGGACAATTAAGGCATTTGGCCTGGTATAGTTAATTAATAAAACGCTTAAATGTGACAGCTATTATATATAACGGGCGCCGCCATTTTGTACCATCCCAGTGAATACGCCCTCTGGCGAGCTGGTGGTTACATAATACCTAATGTGTCACATCAGGAATTAGTCTTCGAACTGAAGAAACAAAATATACATGTACCTAATTTTTTGCAGATGCATAGCAATGTTCTGTAATAATATCCATCCCAGTAAGCCGGCAACATAATACAGTTATTTCAACACTTTGACAATGGTGGCTTATTTTGTATTGAAAAATAATATCTACTTGTTTTGTACATAAATTAACCCACGTACTGAAATAATAATCGGAGTGTGTTCTTGGTTAATTGGTCTTTTCTTTCTGTGGCCTGTACCTGTGGTTCCTGATTGGCAGGTGTATATTTAGACGGTCCCCAGACACTGTATCTAGACACACTAAAAAGACGTGCCTCTTTTATTAAGATCACAAGGTATTATCTGTTAGCCACGCCGACGCCCCTCAAATCGTAATGGACATTATCACTTTATTACTGTAAGTAATTCTGTAAAACCCTTGATTAAGTAGACTTTCCCATCTAAAATCACAAAACTGACCAATTAGTAGTCCCAAAGAAAAGAAAATTATCACTTGGGTATCGTGAGTGGTCGTTTTTGCTCGAACGTACCCTACCAATAGGTCTAATAATAAGCATTTTTTCTTTGGATTTTTTTTTTAAAGAGAAAAATACTATAACTCCATTTCGTTCTATTGATGCAATTGAAATATATTTAGTTAAATAGTTTATTATACTATCAAGTCATTTATGTTGTTTTATAAGTCAGGTTGATGAAAGTGACGCAAAACAAAAACATGTACTGGGTATTTATCTCACAACCACCATTTTCATTGGCAGATTGTATTGGTGAGATAAAGTTGTCATATCCTGCTCCTAGAATAAAAATCATTCACTTGAATTAGGTAACCATTTAATGTAGGTAACATAAACAGGAAGAATACTTTTTTCTCTCAATTATTGATGGAAAAAGAAAACCAATTAATGACAGGATTTTGGCTTTATCCTATTCGAGCCTAATAGAGAATTTGGCAAGAATTCCACTTTTTCACCATGACCGGATAATGCCAATTCCCTATGTCATTAACTAAATGTAGTTATTCTCAATATCTTATGTCATTAACTAGTTATTCTCTATTTAATATATAATTTCAGTTCTTAAAACTGCCAGGTTACAAAGGCATCAACCTCAACAGTCTTTTTTAAATCTTAGAAATACTGAAAATGGTGACAAGCAGGATGGTAGAAAGATTAATTACCCCATTATGAACCATCCCACATTGCCAACAACTTTGCAAACACAAATGTGGATAGATATGATACAATGAACTACAAAAATGTTTTGTTTATGTAAATGAATTTATAATAATCAAAGACATAATAAAATAAAACAATAAACAGTTTTCGCCAAGAGCACAATAGCTCGAATAAATGAATTTGTAATAATCAAAGACATAATAAAATAAAACAAACAGTTTTTGCTAAAAGCACAATAAAGGTCAGCTGACAATAACTCTCATGAAATGGTGCTTAGCGACAAATTACATGAAGATTCAAATAAAATTTATTAAAACGTTTTATTGCAAGCTAGGTGATCAATCTGTCACTTTTCTGAAACTTTCCTGGCGAGTATAGCGGGAAGCACAAATAATCACCCACCTTTCTCGATAAGGCACTTAAGTGTTGGTAGCATTCATTGACAAGTAAAAATTACAAAATAACAAACATACATTGTTTACAATCAACAAAATTTAATGAAAATCTCTAAAGAAACTAACAAGTCATTGCAGATTTGCTTAGAAATTTCAATACTTGTTAAGAAAATAAAGATAATTAATGGTTAAAAACAGAGGACCCTGAATACATTACCAGCCACTAGCTGTAATGTGATAGAGTTATTGGACTTGAGACTGATCAGTACTGGGATCGAATCCCATTACCAGCTCCCATCCATTGTAAGTTATAATGCAGATATGTGTGTGTGTGTGTGCAGGGGGTCAAATCCTCTATTCCCTCGCACTCCCATCCCCCCCCCCCCCATCACCACCACCACGTTAAATAAAACATTTCTTTCTTTCTATATGTATGTAAGTAACTCTTTCTGATTGGCAGAACATGTGATATAGCTCTCTTGAAAACGACCAACCTCTTTTTATTACCTTTCGACCGACCGTTCAAAATTGCGCCAAATTCCCTCAATCAAAATTGCGCACCCTTTTCTCTTTGGCAATTAACTGCTCCATTCAAATTCCATAGCACCACCACCACCCTCACCCGCCTGCTACTGATTTGATCGGGCTGCTGGTGCTCCCTTGCACCTGGCAGTGCAGGCGGTCCCTCCTCTCCCCTCCTCCCACCTTTCCTGTCATGGACGGAGGAGCCGGCCAAGGCCAGCTCTTGTGCCCACGACAGGCATGCGCTACAACAGCTTGTTCTGAATGTGCACGTAAAACCCTATGACATGACATGACATGACATGATATGACCGACCTCTTTGTGTACTAATTATTTCTGTCCCGACCAGGTTGTGGTATCTGCTGTTCCTTCTGTGATAAAATGCATATATAACAGAAAATGCTTATGGTGTTTTAATAGTATTATTCTGTACGAAGTAAAATTATCTTGTGGCACATCGATTAAATAATGTGCTGTTCTGTCATTATTTGTCTACTTTTTTATTTAAAACATAAAATGTGTTTATAGCAGTACCATACTAGAATGTGTTGTTAATTGTACATACTGTTACCATCAGTTCAATTTGTTCTGTTTCACTACAATGCATTTTATAACTGCATATTTATAATAAAATAAAATGAAACGAATGGTGTGAGGTTTTTGGTTATTACATGTAAAAAATACCAAAATATAAAATATAAAACTGCAATATGCAGTTTTTGAAAAGAACAAAAACAAACAAGACAACTGCAATTCAAGATGCCTATTCCATACCAATACTCCATCTAAAAGTTTGTTTGTTTTGTTTAACAACACCACTAGTGCACATTGATTTATTCATCATCGGCTATTGGATGTCAGACACATGGTCATTTTGACAGTCATTGAGGAAACTCGCTACATTTTTTTCATTAGTAGGAACACCATCCCGCAGACAGGATAGCACATACGACAGTCTTAGATATACCAGTTGTGGTGCACTGGCTGGGATGAGAAATAACCTAAAGGGCCCACCGATGGGATCAATCCAAGCGAGCGCTTTACCACTGGGCTACGTCCCGACCATCATACTCCATCTCAGCCTAATGGTAGTCCTATAATATTAGTAGAAGTATTTTAATATCGGTTAAAAAAAATTATTCATTTGTTAAAAATGTTTGTAAACAATTTCAAAACCAATGTTTTCTATTGTTGACAAATAAATTATTGTAAGAGTTATAAGATATGTGTACATGTATAAACTGACATCACAACACAAACAAAAATGGTTTAAAGGTTAACTTTATGATAAAATTAACAACTACACATGTATGAGCAGTAGTATATAGCGTGGGTTGCTAGCACCCGGGGCAAGGCAAGTATTGCGCCCTCTAACCAGTGGACCGAATTTTGTGCCCGGGACAACCGCCCCGGTGGCCCCATCCACGCTACGCCACTAACTATGAGCTGTACTGATTAAATCTATTTTACTGTATACAGGCACATGTGACCTCAGATTACAGTTATCTTTCCATTTGGTTGTCCAAAATCCGGAAATTTGACCGCGCAAGTAGTCTGCTGTTTGACTGTGATTATTTCATGGCAGACAGCTATGAAGTGGCAACTATTTGACTGAAGTGACAGGGAAGAACATGCAGTTTGTAAACATGTGTAACTTGTTGACATTGAAGACTTGTTTGTGGTAATTCCGGCCCATGCAAAGTAGTGCTTTTTGTGTAAAATGGGTGTACTCTGGCCAGGTTTAGAGGGTGTGTCTGTTTAAACCAATATGCTGGGAGAAAGAGCTGGACAACAGGGGTTGTCCTTTTCAGGGTATGTGTCCCCCAGGCAGGCAACGGTACATACAAAAATCCACGGGCCTGCTGATATTAATAAAAATGTTATAGCCAATAAGGCTATATAGAAACATATAGCGAAATTAATTGTGGTCTGAGGCCTGATATACTTGGTATTCCCAATAATAACAAGTACAATCGGTTATTCCTACTTTTGCTTTCACATACGGCAACTATAAGCACAAAGCATCTTACTAAATACCTAAGCTAAACATTCCAAATTGTATTCGAAGCAATGTGACATCATTTTAATGTTTTCAGTATGTACACTATAGACCAAATGGGGGAAATCGTACAAACTACGTCACTATTCAAGTTAATTATTGGTTGTTTTTCCTTTTAGCTTTCAGCCAAAAAGTTATTTTAATTCAGAATTTTCAATAATTTTTATAAAATTGAAATAGCTTTTATTGGAAATGAAGACATATATTTGTAATGTCATCTCTTGCGATTTAACTACAACTTTGCGACACATTTTTTGGTCTGATTTTAATTTCATTTTACTATGCAATTAACCTTTAAAAAGGAATTTTAACACTGAATATGCGATTATTATTAAATTGTATGTACAGATCAAAGTATTTTTATTTAACAACAAACATACAGCTCTGGATTTTTAGCTGTTGTCTGCCAAATAATTAAACGTAAATTAAAGTTTAATTGACAAACATACATGTATTCTATTATTAAACTATCAAAATACTAATTCGAAAATCCAATAAATACAATTCTGTAAAAAGCCTCAATTGTGTAATATTTTTTGTTTCGCTCACTGAATTTGTTAATTTAAAAAACAATTCAACTTATGATTTTTCAGACCACATTTGTCAAATTGCAGGGGTGGGGGATGGGGTGGGGGATGGGGTGGGGGATGGGGTGGGAGTTGTCATCATAAACCCTGACAGCTGTTCCAGTCTTGAATAAAATACTTATTCTAAGACTTACATGTACGTGTACATGTATATTACATTTATAATAATTAATAATAATAATATTGAGTAAAAACACCGACAATACCATATTTGTTTCTTTGAGTAAATAAACTTTATTTAAATAATATTGATGATGATGATGATAATAATAATACTAGTAATGATAATAACAATATAATTAAAATTAGCTCCACTATTACATTCCGAATTATCCTGAGAGTATACGACATGTTTCGTGTGATTTATGAATGCCTTAAAATATGTTTTATTTTATAAAATAAATAATTTGTAATGTAAGACTGATTTATTTTTATTTTTTTATAAATAAATGAATAATGTCTAATGTAAAATTGAAGAATGATAACCCATCCCGTACGTATTGGTATGGTTCGCTGAACTGCGGCCACTAAAATAGACTCGCCCGATATTTTTAGAATTTGTATGCTCCCAAATAACGTTATAAAAGGCGAAGTGTGATTGATCAATATTTAAATTATTATTTACAGACGAAATGTTACCTGGAATTTGGAGACTACACAGTGTTGTTAGCAATCTGATTAAAATTAGTTCTACTGGTCTAAATAAGGCATTCGTAATTCACATGAAACATATCGTATACCCTCAGGATAATTCGGAATATTTTCAAATTATTTTCAAATCACTGGCATGATTCTGCAAGTAAGGTTTTGATTGGCGGACATGAGCTCCAACTGGCGGCTGTTAGATCCACATGTAACAGTGTAGCTAATTTTAATTAGATTGTGATAATAATGGGTAAATTAATGGAACGCTGTGGTTTCTCATCTCACTCTGAAGATAAATGTTTTCCAGTTGGACGTTAGGCTCATTTTCCATACAGGATTTTATCGATACATTGATTATACACAATTATGCATGTACAGAGAATAATTTTCATGTATGCACTTCCATTAAAGAGTATATTCAGCACACAAGAAGGAAATGTTTTATTTAACGACACACTCAACACATTTTATTTACAGTTATATGGCGTCTACGCAGCTATTGAGAGAGGAAACCTGCTGTCACCACTTCATGGGCTACTCTTTTCGATTAGCAGCACGGGATCTTTTATATGCACCATCCCACAGACAGGATAGTACATACCATGACCTTTATTACACCAGTTGTGGAGCACTGGTTCGAACGAGAAATAGCCCAATGGGTCCACCGACAGGGGGTCGATCCTAGACAGACCGTGCATCAAGCGAACACTCTACCACTGGGCTACGTCCTGCTCTCAGCACATAAGAGACATTTTCTGCATGCTTTAGATGCATGTACACACACGCATGTAGAATGAGCATTCCCCCAACATGGTTTACAAGTGTTTGACATTACAGGCCCGGCCGAGCATTTGGGGTTGTCTCTAGCCCTCTCAATAATTCTGAATAAAAAATATTATTGGTAGTAAATCTTAAGGTAGAGATTAATTTTACTTGTAGGATGCAGGAAATTGCATTTCAGGACATCTAGTTTTTTAAACTTTATGGGGGAGCATACCCCGAAACACCTAGAAACTCAATATCAGATGTCTACTTGCTTCCGACATGCCTGTATTAGTGTGCATTTAAACTTAATCATGTTGGAACTGTTCTATTAATGTCTGTTTGAAAATATCTAAGAATTTAACAGTGAAAAACAGGTTCTTTCCTCTTCTGCAAAATTTGATGCACCTTAAATCTACTGTTTTCTGTGGTGTGCTGCCATCATACAAGGTTTCTTTTTCTCCTTGATAAATATGAACAATTTCACGATTATGAGCTATGCTCACTGTGTTAACAATTAATTACACGCTCTTTGATAACATTAGTTTACTGTGGGAAATCCTGAAAACATGCATGCATGGAAATGCACATTATTATACGCATAACAGTGTACATGGAATGCGCAATCTCACCTCCGCTATAATCACTAACTTCAATCAGACTGATGGAATGCGGGTCTTTGACAGCCAACGCTGTACTTTAAAGAAGTAAGCAAGAGTGCTTCTTTTTCTTATTGTATCTGCCACATGTACAACAAAAACTGGTTTCGTAAATTCGGTTTCCACATTTTAGTACTTTTTCTCCGCAAAATAACTCACATTAACCTTCCGAATTTTAAGACCTTCGTTAAGTATTCCTTTGATAAAAAAACCCTTCACATTAACCTTCCTACTTTCAAGACCCTCCAGAAGTATTCCTTTGATAAAGAACCCTCCATTAACCTTCCTACTTTTAAGACCCTCCATAAGTATTCCTTTGATAAAGAACCCTCCATTAACCATCCTACTTTTAAGACCCTCCATAAGTATTCCTTTGATAAAGAACTCACATTAACCTTCCTACTTTCAAGACCCTCCATAAGTATTCCTTTGATAAAGAACTCACATTAACCTTCCTACTTTCAAGACCCTCCATAAGTATTCCTTTGATAAAGAAAACTCACATTAACCTTCCTACTTTTAAGACCCTCCATAAGTATTCCTTTGATAAAGAACCCTCCATTAACCTTCCTACTTTTAAGACCCTCCATAAATATTCCGTTGATAAAAAAAACCCTCACATTAATCTTCCTACTTTCAAAACCCTCCATAAGTATTCTTTTGATAATGAACCCTCCATTAACCTTCCTACTTTCAAGACCCTCCATAATTATTCCTTTGATAAAGAAAACTCACATTAACCTTCCTACATTTAAGACCCTCCATAAGTATTCCTTTGATAAAGAAAACTCACATTAACCTTCCTACTTTCAAAACCCTCCAGAAGTATTCCTTTGAAAAGAACCCTCCATTAACCTTCATACTTTTAAGACCCTCCATAAGTATTCCTTTGATAAAGAACCCTCCATTAATCTTCCTACTTTTAAGACCCTCCATAAGTATTCCTTTGATAAAAAAACTCACATTAACCTTCCTACTTTCAAGACCCTCCATAAGTATTCCTTTGATAAAGAACCCTCCATTAACCTTCCTACTTTTAAGACCCTCCATAAGTATTCCTTTGATAAAGAAAACTCACATTAACCTTCCTACTTTTAAGACCCTCCATAAGTATTCCTTTGAAAAGAACCCTCCATTAACCTTCCTACTTTCAACACCCTCCAGAAGTATTCCTTTGATAAAGAACCCTCCATTAATCTTCCTACTTTCAAAACCCTCCATAAGTATTCCTTTGAAAAGAACCCTCCAATAACCTTCCTACTTTTAAGACCCTCCATAAGTATTCCTTTGATAAAAAAAAATCACATTAACCTTCCTACTTTTAAGACCCTCCATAAGTATTCCTTTGAAAAGAACCCTCCATTAACCTTCCTACTTTCAAGACCCTCCATGTGTATTCCTTTGATAAAAAACCTCACATTAACCTTCCTACTTTCAAGACCCTCCATAAGTATTCCTTTGATAAAAAAAACTCACATTAACCTTCCTACTTTTAAGACCCTCCATAAGTATTCCTTTGATAAAAAACCTCACATTAACCTTCCTACTTTCAAAACCCTCCATAAGTATTCCGTTGATAAAAAAACCTCACATTAACCTTCCTACTTTCAAAACCCTCCATAAGTATTCCTTTGATAAAGAACCCTCCATTAACCTTCCTACTTTTAAGACCCTCCATAAGTATTCCTTTGATAAAGAACCCTACATTAACCTTCCTACTTTTAAGACCCTCCATAAGTATTCCTTTGATAAAGAACCCTCCATTAACCTTCCTACTTTTAAGACCCTCCATAAGTATTCCTTTGATAAAGAACCCTCCATTAACCTTCCT